>NW_027459292.1:0-110000 GCF_050624435.1 Tenrec ecaudatus | reverse complement strand
AGGGTTAAGGTTAGGGTTAGGGTTAGCGTGAGGGTTAGGTTCAGGGTTAGGGTTAGGGTTAGGGTTAGGGTTAGCGTTAGGGTTAGGGTTAGGGTTAGCGTAAAACTTAGGGTTAGGGTTAGGGTTTGGGTTAGATTTAACGTTAGGGTTAGCATTAGCGTTAGGGTTAGGGTTAGGGTTAGGGTTAGGGTTAGCGTTAGGGTTAGGGTTAGCATTAGCGTTAGGGTTAGGGTTAGGGTCAGGGTTAGGGTTAGCGTTAGGGTTAGGGTTAGGGTTGGGGTTAGGGTTAGCGTTAGGGTTAGGGTTAGCGTTAGCATTAGGGTTAGGGTTAGGGATAGGGCTAGGGTTAAGGGTTAGGGATAGGGCTAGTGTTAGGGTTAGGGTTAGCGTTAGTGTTAGGGTTAGGGTTCGCATTAGCGTTAGGGTAGGATTAGGGTTAGGGTTAGGGTTAGCCTTAGGGTTAGGGTTACGGTTAGGGTTAGGGTTAGGGTTAGCGTTAGCGTTAGCGTTAGGGTTGGGGTTAGGGTTAGGGTGAGGGTTAAGGTAAGGGTTAGGGTTAGCGTTACGGTTAGGTTTAGGGTTAGGGTTAGGGTTAGGGTTAGTGTTAGGGTTAGCGTAAGGGTTAGGGTTAGGGTTAGGGTTAGGGTTAGGGTTAGGGTTAGCATTAGCGTTAGGGTTAGGGTTAGGGTTAGCGTTAGGGTAAGGGTTAGGTTTAGGATTAGGGTTAGGGTTAGCGTTAGTGTTAGGGTTAGGGTAAGCGTTAGCGTTAGGGTTAGGGTTAGGGTTAGCGTTAGCGTTAGGGTTAGGGTTAGCATTAGCGTTAGGTTTAGGGTTAGGGTTAGGGTTAGGGTTAGCGTTAGGGTTAGGGTTAGGGTTAGGGTTAGGGTTAGGGTTAGGGTTAGTGTTAGTGTTAGCGTTAGGGTTAGGGTTAGCGTTAGCATTAGAGTTAGGGTTAGAGTTAGGCTTAGGGTTAGGGTTAGCGTTAGCGTTAGGGTTAGGGTTAGCGTTAGCGTTAGGGTTTGGGTTAGGGTTAGGGTTAGGGTTAGGGTTAGGTTTAGGTTTAGCGTAAGGGGTAGTGTTAGGGTTAGGGTTAGGGTTAGGGTTAGCGTTAGGGTTAGGGTTAGCATTAGCGTTAGGGTTAGGGTTAGGGTTAGGGTTAGCGTTAGGGTAAGTGTTAGGGTTAGCGTTAGGGTTAGCGTTAGTGTTAGGGTTAGGGTTAGCATTAGCGTTAGGGTTAGGGTTAGGGTTAGGGTTAGGGTTAGCGTTAGAGTTAGGGTTAGGCATAAGGTTAGGGTTAGCGTTAGCGTTAGCGTTAGGGTTAGGGTTGGCGTTAGCGTTAGTGTTAGTGTTAGGGTTAGCATTAGGGTTTGGGTCAGGGTTAGGGTTAGGGTTAGGGTTAGCCTTAGGGGTAGGGTTAGGGTTAGGGTTAGTGTTAGGGTTAGGGTTAGGGTTAAGGTTAGGGTTAGGTTTAGCGTTAGGGTTATGTTTAGGGTTAGGGTTAGGGTTAGGGTTAGGTTTAGGGTTAGGGTTAGGGTTAGCGTTAGGGTTAGCGTTAGTGTTAGGGTTAGGGTTAACATTAGCGTTAGGGTTAGCTTTAGCGTTAGGGTTAGCATTAGGGTTAGGGTTAGGGTTAGGGTTAGGGTTAGCGTTAGGGTTAGGGTTAGCATTAGCGTTAGGGTTAGGGTTAGGGTTAGCGTTAGGGTGAGGGTTAGCATTAGCGTTAGGGTTTGGGTTAGGGTTAGCGTTAGGGTTAGGGTTAGGGTTAGCGGTAGGGTTAGGGTTAGGGTTAGCATAGGGGTTAGGGTCAGGGTTACGGTTAGGGTTAGGGTTAGCGTTAGTGTTAGGGTTAGGGTTCGCATTTGCGTTAGGGTTAGGGTTAGGGTTAGCCTTAGGGTTAGGGTTAGGGTTAGGGTTAGGGTTAGGGTTAGGGTTAGGGTTAGCGTTAGCCTTAGGGTTAGGGTAAGCGTTAGCGTTAGGGTTAGGGTTAAGGTTAGGGTTAGGGTTAGGGTTAGTGTTAGTGTTAGGGTTAGGATTAGGGTTAGCGTTACTGTTACGGTTAGGGTTAGCGTTAGCGTTAGGGTTAGGGTTAGGGCTAGGGTTAGGGTTAGCGTTACTGTTAGGGTTAGGGTTACCATTAGCGTTAGGGTAAGGGTAAGCGTTAGAGTTAGGGTTAGGGTTAGGATTAGGGTTAGGGTTAGGGTTAGGGTTAGCGTTAGGGTTAGGGTTAGGGTTAGGTTTAGGGTTAGGGTTAGCGTTAGGGTTAGGGTTAGGGTTAGGTTTAGCGTTAGGGTTAGAGTTCAGGTTAGGCTTAGGGTTAAGGTTAGGGTTAGGGTTAGCGTTAGGGTTAGGGTTAGAGTTACGGTTAGGGTTAGGGTTAGGTTTAGCGTAAGGGTTAGGGGTAGGTTTAGGGTTAGGGTTAGGGTTAGGGTTAGCGTTAGGGTTAGGGTTAGGGTTAGGGGTAGCGTAAGCGTTAGGGTTAGGGTTAGGATTTGGGTTAGGGTTAGGGCTAGGGTTAACGTTAGGGTTAGCATTAGCTTTAGGGTTAGTGTTAGGGTTAGGGTTAGGGTTAGCGTTAGGGTTAGGGTTAGCATTAGCGTTAGGGTTAGGGTTAGGGTCAGGGTTAGGGTTAGCGTTAGGGTTAGGGTTAGGGTTAGGGTTAGGTTTAGCGTTAGGGTTAGGGTTAGCGTTAGCATTAGGGTTAGGGTTAGGGATAGGGCTAGGTTTAGGGTTAGGGATAGCGTTAGTGTTAGGGTTAACGTTCGCATTAGCGTTAGGGTTAGGGTTAGGTTTAGGGTTAGCCTTAGGGTTAGGGTTACGGTTAGTGTTGGGGTTAGGGTTAGGGTGAGGGTTAAGGTAAGGGTTAGGGTTAGCGTTACGGTTAGGTTTAGGGTTAGGGTTAGGGTTAGGGTTAGGGTTAGGGTTAGCGTAAGGGTTAGGGTTAGGGTTAGGGTTAGGGTTAGCATTAGCGTTAGGGTTAGGGTTAGGGTTAGCGTTAGCGTTAGGGTTAGGGTTAGGGTTAGGGTTAGGGTTAGGGTTAGGGTTAGGGTTAGCGTTAGCGTTAGGGTTAGGGTTAGCGTTAGCGTTAGCGTTAGGGTTAGGGTTAGCATTAGCGTTAGGGTTAGGGTTAGGTTTAGGGTTAGGGTTAGCGTTAGTGTTAGGGTTAGGGTTAGCATTAGCGTTAGGGTTAGGGTTAGGTTTAGGTTTAGGGTTAGGGTTAGCGTTAGGGTTAGCGTTAGCGTTAGGGTTAGGGTTAGGGTTAGGGTTAGGGTTAGGGTTAGGGTTAGCGTTAGGGTTAGGGTTAGGGTTAGGGTTAGGGTTAGTGTTAGGGTTAGGGTTAGGGTTAGGGTGAGGGTTAAGGTAAGGTTTAGGGTTAGCGTTACGGTTAGGTTTAGGGTTAGGGTTAGGGTTAGTGTTAGGGTTAGCGTAAGGGTTAGGGTTAGGGTTAGTGTTTGGGTTAGGGTTAGCATTAGCGTTAGGGTTAGGGTTAGGGTTAGCGTTAGGGTAAGGGTTAGGTTTAGGATTAGGGTTAGGGTTAGCGTTAGTGTTAGGGTTAGGGTAAGCGTTAGCGTTAGGGTTAGGGTTAGGGTTAGGGTTAGCGTTAGTGTTAGGGTTAGGGTTAGCATTAGCGTTAGGTTTAGGGTTAGGGTTAGGGTTAGCGTTAGGGTTAGGGTTAGGCTTAGGGTTAGGGTTAGTGTTAGCGTTAGGGTTAGGGTTAGCGTTAGCGTTAGAGTTAGGGTTAGAGTTAGGGTTAGGGTTAGGGTTAGCATTAGCGTTAGGGTTAGGGTTAGCGTTAGCGTTAGGGTTAGGGTTAGGGTTAGGTT
The DNA here is from genome assembly GCF_050624435.1 of Tenrec ecaudatus. Lineage (NCBI taxonomy): Eukaryota > Metazoa > Chordata > Mammalia > Afrosoricida > Tenrecidae > Tenrec > Tenrec ecaudatus. The sequence continues at coordinate 106,179 of NW_027459292.1, read as the reverse complement.
TAGGGTTAGCGTTAGCGTTAGGGTTAGGCTTCGCATTAGCGTTAGGGTTAGGGTTAGTGTTAGGGTTAGGGTTAGGGTTAGTGTTAGGGTTAGGGTTAGGGTTAGGGTTAAGGTTAGGGTTAGGGTTAGCCTGAGGGTTAGGTTTAGGGTTAGGGTTAGGGTTAGGGTTAGCGTTAGGGTTAGGGTTAGGGGTAGCGTAAGGGTTAGGGTTAGGGTTAGGGTTTGGGTTAGGGTTAGGGTTAGGGTTAACGTTAGGGTTAGCATTAGCGTTAGGGTTAGGGTTAGGGTTAGGGTTAGGGTTAGCGTTAGGGTTAGGGTTAGCATTAGCGTTAGGGTTAGGGTTAGGGTCAGGGTTAGGGTTAGCGTTAGGGTTAGGGTTAGGGTTAGGTTTAGCGTTAGGGTTAGGGTTAGCGTTAGCATTAGGGTTAGGGTTAGGGATAGGGCTAGGTTTAGAGTTAGGGTTAGCGTTAGTGTTAGGGTTAGGGTTCGCATTAGCGTTAGGGTTAGGGTTAGGTTTAGGGTTAGCCTTAGGGTTAAGGTTACGGTTAGGGTTGGGGTTAGGGTTAGGGTGAGTGTTAAGGTAAGGGTTATGGTTAGCGTTACGGTTAGGTTTAGGGTTAGGGTTAGGGTTAGGGTTAGGGTTAGGGTTAGGGTTAGCGTAAGGGTTAGGGTTAGGGTTAGGGTTAGGGTTAGCATTAGCGTTAGGGTTAGGGTTAGGGTTAGCGTTAGCGTTAGGGTTAATGTTAGGGTTAGGGTTAGGGTTAGCGTTAGCGTTAGGGTTAGGGTTAGCGTTAGCGTTAGGGTTAGGGTTAGCGTTAGCGTTAGCGTTAGGGTTAGGGTTAGCATTAGCGTTAGGGTTAGGGTTAGGTTTAGGGTTAGGGTTAGCGTTAGTGTTAGGGTTAGGGTTAGCATTAGCGTTAGGGTTAGGGTTAGGTTTAGGGTTAGGGTTAGGGTTAGTGTTAGGGTTAGCGTTAGCGTTAGGGTTAGGGTTAGGGTTAGGGTTAGGGTTAGGGTTAGGGTTAGCGTTAGGGTTAGGGTTAGTGTTAGGGTTAGGGTTAGGGTTAGGGTTAGTGTTAGGGTTAGGGTTAGGGTTAGGGTTAAGGTTAGGGTTAGGGTTAGCGTGAGGGTTAGGTTCAGGGTTAGGGTTAGGGTTAGGGTTAGGGTTAGCGTTAGGGTTAGGGTTAGGGTTAGCGTAAAACTTAGGGTTAGGGTTAGGGTTTGGGTTAGATTTAACGTTAGGGTTAGCATTAGCGTTAGGGTTAGGGTTAGGGTTAGGGTTAGGGTTAGCGTTAGGGTTAGGGTTAGCATTAGCGTTAGGGTTAGGGTTAGGGTCAGGGTTAGGGTTAGCGTTAGGGTTAGGGTTAGGGTTATGGTTAGGGTTAGCGTTAGGGTTAGGGTTAGCGTTAGCATTAGGGTTAGGGTTAGGGATAGGGCTAGGGTTAAGGGTTAGGGATAGGGCTAGGGTTAGGGTTAGGGTTAGCGTTAGTGTTAGGATTAGGGTTCGCATTAGCGTTAGGGTAGGATTAGGGTTAGGGTTAGGGTTAGCCTTAGGGTTAGGGTTACGGTTAGGGTTAGGGTTAGGGTTAGCGTTAGCGTTAGCGTTAGGGTTGGGGTTAGGGTTAGGGTGAGGGTTAAGGTAAGGGTTAGGGTTAGCGTTACGGTTAGGTTTAGGGTTAGGGTTAGGGTTAGGGTTAGTGTTAGGGTTAGCGTAAGGGTTAGGGTTAGGGTTAGGGTTAGGGTTAGGGTTAGGGTTAGGGTTAGCATTAGCGTTAGGGTTAGGGTTAGGGTTAGCGTTAGGGTAAGGGTTAGGTTTAGGATTAGGGTTAGGGTTAGCGTTAGTGTTAGGGTTAGGGTAAGCGTTTGCGTTAGGGTTAGGGTTAGGGTTAGGGTTAGCGTTAGTGTTAGGGTTAGGGTTAGCATTAGCGTTAGGGTTAGGGTTAGGGTTAGGGTTAGGGTTAGCGTTAGGGTTAGGGTTAGGGTTAGGGTTAGGGTTAGGGTTAGGGTTAGGGTTAGTGTTAGTGTTAGCGTTAGGGTTAGGGTTAGCGTTAGCATTAGAGTTAGGGTTAGAGTTAGGCTTAGGGTTAGGGTTAGCGTTAGCGTTAGGGTTAGGGTTAGCGTTAGCGTGAGGGTTTGGGTTAGGGTTAGGGTTAGGGTTCGGTTTAGGTCTAGCGTAAGGGGTAGTGTTAGGGTTAGGGTTAGGGTTAGGGTTAGCGTTAGGGTTAGGGTTAGCATTAGCGTTAGGGTTAGGGTTAGGGTTAGGGTTAGCGTTAGGGTAAGGGTTAGGGTTAGCGTTAGGGTTAGCGTTAGTGTTAGGGTTAGGGTTAGCATTAGCGTTAGGGTTAGGGTTAGGGTTAGGGTTAGCGTTAGAGTTAGGGTTAGGCATAAGGTTAGGGTTAGCGTTAGCGTTAGGGTTAGGGTTAGGGTTAGGGTTAGGGTTAGGGTTAGCGTTAGGGTTAGGGTTAGTGTTAGGGTTAGGGTTAGGGTTAGGGTTAGTGTTAGGGTTAGGGTTAGGGTTAGGGTTAAGGTTAGGGTTAGGGTTAGCGTGAGGGTTAGGTTCAGGGTTAGGGTTAGGGTTAGGGTTAGGGTTAGCGTTAGGGTTAGGGTTAGGGTTAGCGTAAAACTTAGGGTTAGGGTTAGGGTTTGGGTTAGATTTAACGTTAGGGTTAGCATTAGCGTTAGGGTTAGGGTTAGGGTTAGGGTTAGGGTTAGCGTTAGGGTTAGGGTTAGCATTAGCGTTAGGGTTAGGGTTAGGGTCAGGGTTAGGGTTAGCGTTAGGGTTAGGGTTAGGGTTATGGTTAGGGTTAGCGTTAGGGTTAGGGTTAGCGTTAGCATTAGGGTTAGGGTTAGGGATAGGGCTAGGGTTAAGGGTTAGGGATAGGGCTAGGGTTAGGGTTAGGGTTAGCGTTAGTGTTAGGATTAGGGTTCGCATTAGCGTTAGGGTAGGATTAGGGTTAGGGTTAGGGTTAGCCTTAGGGTTAGGGTTACGGTTAGGGTTAGGGTTAGGGTTAGCGTTAGCGTTAGCGTTAGGGTTGGGGTTAGGGTTAGGGTGAGGGTTAAGGTAAGGGTTAGGGTTAGGGTTAGCGTTACGGTTAGGTTTAGGGTTAGGGTTAGGGTTAGGGTTAGTGTTAGGGTTAGCGTAAGGGTTAGGGTTAGGGTTAGGGTTAGGGTTAGGGTTAGGGTTAGGGTTAGCATTAGCGTTAGGGTTAGGGTTAGGGTTAGCGTTAGGGTAAGGGTTAGGTTTAGGATTAGGGTTAGGGTTAGCGTTAGTGTTAGGGTTAGGGTAAGCGTTTGCGTTAGGGTTAGGGTTAGGGTTAGGGTTAGCGTTAGTGTTAGGGTTAGGGTTAGCATTAGCGTTAGGGTTAGGGTTAGGGTTAGGGTTAGGGTTAGCGTTAGGGTTAGGGTTAGGGTTAGGGTTAGGGTTAGGGTTAGGGTTAGGGTTAGTGTTAGTGTTAGCGTTAGGGTTAGGGTTAGCGTTAGCATTAGAGTTAGGGTTAGAGTTAGGCTTAGGGTTAGGGTTAGCGTTAGCGTTAGGGTTAGGGTTAGCGTTAGCGTGAGGGTTTGGGTTAGGGTTAGGGTTAGGGTTCGGTTTAGGTCTAGCGTAAGGGGTAGTGTTAGGGTTAGGGTTAGGGTTAGGGTTAGCGTTAGGGTTAGGGTTAGCATTAGCGTTAGGGTTAGGGTTAGGGTTAGGGTTAGCGTTAGGGTAAGGGTTAGGGTTAGCGTTAGGGTTAGCGTTAGTGTTAGGGTTAGGGTTAGCATTAGCGTTAGGGTTAGGGTTAGGGTTAGGGTTAGCGTTAGAGTTAGGGTTAGGCATAAGGTTAGGGTTAGCGTTAGCGTTAGCGTTAGGGTTAGGGTTGGCGTTAGCGTTAGTGTTAGGGTTAGCATTAGGGTTTGGGTCAGGGTTAGGGTTAGGGTTAGGGTTAGCCTTAGGGTTAGGGTTAGGGTTAGGATTAGTGTTAGGGTTAGGGTTAGGGTTAAGGTTAGGGTTAGGTTTAGCGTTAGGGTTATGTTTAGGGTTAGGGTTAGGGTTAGGTTTAGGGTTAGGGTTAGGGTTAGCGTTAGGGTTAGCGTTAGTGTTAGGGTTAGGGTTAGCATTAGCGTTAGGGTTAGCTTTAGCGTTAGGGTTAGCATTAGGGTTAGGGTTAGGGTTAGCGTTAGCGTTAGGGTTAGGGTTAGCATTAGCGTTAGGGTTAGTGTTAGGGTTAGGGTTAGGGTTAGCGTTAGGGTTAGGGTTAGCATTAGCGTTAGGGTTTGGGTTAGGGTTAGCGTTAGGGTTAGGGTTAGGGTTAGCGGTAGGGTTAGGGTTAGGGTTAGCATAGGGGTTAGGGTCAGGGTTACGGTTAGGGTTAGGGTTAGCGTTAGTGTTAGGGTTAGGGTTTGCATTTGCGTTAGGGTTAGGGTTAGGGTTAGCCTTAGGGTTAGGGTTAGGGTTAGGGTTAGGGTTAGGGTTAGCGTTAGCCTTAGGGTTAGGGTAAGCGTTAGCGTTAGGGTTAGGGTTAAGGTTAGGGTTAGGGTTAGGGTTAGTGTTAGTGTTAGGGTTAGGATTAGGGTTAGCGTTACTGTTACGGTTAGGGTTAGGGTTAGCGTTAGCGTTAGGGTTAGGGTTAGGGCTAGGGTTAGGGTTAGCGTTACTGTTAGGGTTAGGGTTACCATTAGCGTTAGGGTAAGGGTAAGCGTTAGAGTTAGGGTTAGGGTTAGGGTTAGGGTTAGGGTTAGGGTTAGGGTTAGGGTTAGGGTTAGGGTTAGCCTTAGGGTTAGGGTTAGCGTTAGGGTTAGGGTTAGGGTTAGGGTTAGCGTTAGGGTTAGAGTTCGGGTTAGGCTTAGGGTTAAGGTTAGGGTTAGGGTTAGCGTTAGGGTTAGGGTTAGAGTTACGGTTAGGGTTAGGGTTAGGTTTAGCGTAAGGGTTAGGGGTAGGGTTAGGGTTAGGGTTAGCGTTAGGGTTAGGGTTAGCATTAGCGTTAGGGGTAGGGTTAGAGTTAGGGTTAGCGTTAGGGTTAGGGTTAGGGTTAGCGTTAGGGTTAGGGTTAAGGTTAGGGTTAGCGTTAGGGTTAGGGTTAGCGTTAGCTGTAGGGTTAGGGTTAGGGTTAGGGTTAGGGTTAGGGTTAGCGTTAGTGTTAGGGTTAGGGTTAGCATTAGCGTTAGGGTTACGGTTAGGGTTAGGGTTAGGGTTAGCGTTAGCGTTAGCGTTAGGGTTAGGGTTAGGGTTAGGGATAGGGTTAGGGTTAGTTTTAGGGTAAGGGTTAGGGTTATGGTTAGGTTTAGCGTTAGGGTTAGGGTTAGGGTTAGGGTTAGCGTTAGGGTTAGGTTTAGGGTTAGGGTTAGGGTTAGGTTAAGGGTTAGGGTTAGGGTTAGGGTTAGGGTTAGGGTTAGGGTTAGGGTTAACGTTAGGGTTAGGGATAGGGTCAGGGTTAGGGTTAGGGTTAGGGTTATGTTTAGAGTAAGGGTTAGGGTAAGGCTTAGGGTTTGGGTTAGGGTTAGGGTTAGCGTTAGGGTTAGGGTTAGCATTAGCGTTAGGGTTAGGGTTAGGGTTAGGGTTAGCGTTAGAGTTAGGGTTAGGGTTAGGGTTAGGGTTAGGGTTAGGGTTAGGCTTAGGGTTAGGGTTAGGGTTAGGCTTAGGGTTAGGGTTAGGTTTAGCGTTAGGGTTAGGGTTAGCGTTAGGGTTAAGGTTAGGGTTAGCGTTAACGTTAGGGTTAGGGTTAGGGTTTTGGTTAGCGTTAGGGTTAGGGTTAGGTTTAGCATTAGCGTTAGGGTTAGGGTTAGGGTTAGGGTTAGGGTTAATGTTAGGGTTTTGGTTAGCATTAGGGTTAGGGTTAGGGTTAGCGTTAGGGTTAGGGTTAGGGTTAGGGTTAGGGTTAGGGTTAGGGTTAGGGTTAGCGTTAGCGTTAGGGTTATGGTTAGGGTTAGGTTTAGGGTTAGCGTTAGGGTTAGGTTTAGGGTTAGTGTTAGGGTTAGGGTTAGCGTTCGATTTCGGTTTAGGGTCCAAGTGCTCACTAGTTAACCTAGATAGTCCAAGTGCCCGCTAGGTAACCTAGATAGTTCAAGATCCTGCCAGGTAACCTAGATAGTCCAAGTGCCCGCTAGGTTACCTACAAAGTCTAAGTGCCCACTAAGTAATCTATATAGTCCAAATAACCGCTAGGGAGCCTACATAGTCCAAATGCCCGCTAGGTAACCTAGATAGTCTAAGGGCCCGCTAGGTAACCTACATAGTCCTAGGGCCCCCTAGTTAACCCACATTTTCCAAGTGCCCGATAGGGAACCTACATAGTCCAAGTGCCCGCTAGGTACCCTACATAGTCCAAATGCCCTCTAGTTAACCTACATATTCCAAGTGCCCGATAGGGAACCTACATAATCCAAGTGCCCGTTAGTTGACCTACATAGTCCAAGTGCCCGCTAGGTTACCTAGATAATCCTAGTGCCAGCTAGGTAACCTAGATAGTCCAAGTGCCCGCTAGTTAACATAGATAGTCCTATTGCCCGTTAGTTAACCTAGAGTGTCCAAGTGCCCACTAGGGGACGTACTTAGTCCAAGTGCCCGTTAGCTAACCTAGATAGTCCAAGTGCACGCTAGTTAACCTACATAGTCCAAGGGCCCGCTAGTTAACCTACGTAGTCCAAGGTCCGCTAGTTAACCTAGATAGTCCAAGTGCTCGCTAGTTAACCTACATAATACAAGTGCCGGCTAGTTGCCCTAGATAGTCCAAGTGCCCGCTAGTTAACCTAGATAGTCAAAGTGCCCGCTAGGTAACCTACATAATCCAAGTTCCCGCTAGGGAACCTATATAGTCCAAATGCCCGGTAGGCAACCTACATAGTCCAAGTGCCCGTTAGTTAACCTAGATAGTCAAAGTGCCTGCTAGGTAACCTACATAGTCCAAGTGCCTGCTAGGTAACCGAAATAGCCCAAATGCCCGCTAGGGAAACTACATAATCCAAGTGCCCGCTAGTTAACCTAGATAGTCCAAGGGCCCGCTAGTTAACATACATAGTCCAAGTGCCTGCTTGGGAACATACATAGTCTAAGTGCCTGCTAGTAAACCTACATAATCCATGGGCCCGCTAATTAACCTACATAGTGCAAGGGCCCGCTAGTTAACCTAGATCGTGTAAGTGTCCTTTAGTTAACCTACATAGTCCAACTGGCCGCTAGGTAACCTAGATAGTCCAAGTGCCCGCTAGGGATCCTTCATAATCCAAGTGCCTGCTAGGTAACCTAGATAGCCCAAGTGCCCGCTAGTTAACCTAGATAGTCCTAGTGCGCTTTAGTTAACCTAGATTGTCCAAGTGCCCACTAGGGGACGTACATAGTCCAAGTGCCCGCTAGGTAACCTAGATAGTCAAAGTGCCAGCTAGGGATCCTTCATAATCCAAGTGCCTGCTAGGCAACCGAGATAGTCCAAGTTCCCGCTAGGTAACCTAGGTAGTCCAAGTGCCCGTTACCTTACCTAGATAGTCCAAGTGCCCACTAGGAAACCTACATTGTCCAAGTGCCCGTTCGTTAACCTAGAAGTCAAAATGCCCGCTGTGTAACCTATACAGTCCAAGTGCCCGCTATGTAACCTATACATTCCAAGTGCCGGCTAGGTTACCTGCATAGTCCAAGTGCCCGTTCGTTAACATAGATAGTCCAAGTGCCCGCTAGGGAACCTATATAGTCCAAGTGCTATCTAGGTTACCTACATAGTCCAAGGGCCCGCTAGTTAACCTACATAGTCCAAGGGCTCGCTTGTTAACTTTGATACTTCAAGTGCCCTTTAGTTAACCTAGATCGTCCAAGTACTGGCTAGTTAAACTACATAGTCCAAGGGCTCACTAGTTAACCTAGATCGTCCAAGTGTCCTCTAGTTAGCCTACATAGTCCAAGAGCCCGCTAGGTAACCTACATAGTGCAAGTGTCTGCTAGGTAAACTACATAGTCCAAGTGCCCGCTAGTTAACATAGATAGTCCAAGTGCCCGCTAGGGAAGGCACATAGTCTAAGTGTCCGCTAGGTAACAAAGAGAGTGCAAGTGCCCGCTAGTTAACCTACATAGTCCAACTGCCTGCTAGGTAACCTAGATAGTACAAGGGCCTGCTAGTTAACCTCCATAGTCCAAGTGCCCGCTAGGTAACCTACATAGTGCAAGTGTCCGCTAGTTAACCTAAGTAGTCCAAGGGCATGCTAGTTAACATACATAGTCAAAGTGCCCGGTAGTTAACTTACATAGTTCAAGTGTCCATAGGGAACATACATAGTCCAAGTGCCCGCTAGGGAATCTACATTGTCCAAGGGCCCGCTAGTTAACGTAGATAGTCCAAGTGCTGCTAGTTAATCTACATAGTCCAAGGGCCCGCTAGTTAACCTGCATAATCCAAGTACCTGCTAGTTAACATAGATCGTCTAAGTGTCCGCTAGTTAACCTACATAGTCCAAGTGCCCGCTAGGGAACCTAGATAGTGCAAGTACCCGCTCTGGAACCTACATAGTCCAAGTGCCTTCTAGGGAACCTACATAGTCGAAGTGCCCGCTCTGGAACATACATAGTCCAAGTGCCCGCTAGGGAATCTACATAGTCCAAGGGCCCGCTAGTTAACGTAGATATTCCAAGTGCTGCTAGTTAATCTACATAGTCCAAAGGCCCGCTAGTTAATTTACATAGTCCAAGTACCCGCTAGTTTACCTAGATCTTCCAAGTGCACGCTAGTTAACCTACATATTCCAAGGGCCCACTAGTTAACCTACATAGTCCAAGGGCCCGCTAGTTAACGTTCATCTTCCAAGGGCCCGCTAGTTAACCTAGATAGTCCAAGTGCCCGCTAGTTAACCTACATAGTCCAAGTGCCCACTAGGTAACCTAGACAGTTCAAGTGACCACTAGGTTACCTACATAGTCCAATTGCCTGTTCGTTAACCTTCATAGTCCAAATGCCCGCTAGGTAACTTATATAGCCCAAATGCCCGCTAGGGACACTAATAGTCCAAGTGCCCGCTAGTTATCCTAGATAGTCCAAGTGCTCGCTAGTTAACCTAGATACTCCAAGTGCCCGCTAGTTAACCTAGATAGACCAAGTGCCCGCTAGGGAACCTACCTAGTCCAAGTGCCCGATAGGGAACTTACATAGTCCAAGGGCCCACTAGGGAACCTAGATAGTCCAAGTGCCCGCTAGTTAACCTACATAGTCCAAGTGCCCACTAGGTAACCTAGACAGTTCAAGTGACCACTAGGTTACCTACATAGTCCAAGTGCCTGTTCGTTAACCTTCATAGTCCAAGTGCCCGCTAGGTAACTTATATAGCCCAAATGCCCGCTAGGGACACTAATAGTCCAAGTGCCCGCTAGTTATCCTAGATAGTCCAAGTGCTCGCTAGTTAACCTAGATAGTCCAAGTGCCCGCTAGTTAACCTAGATAGACCAAGTGCCCGCTAGGGAACCTACCTAGTCCAAGTGCCCGATAGGGAACTTACATAGTCCAAGGGCCCGCTAGGGAACCTACATAGTCCAAGTGCCCATTAGTTAACCTAGATAGTCCAATGCCTGCTAGGTAACCTAGATCGTCCAACAGCCCGCTAGGTAACCTACATACTCCAAGAACCCGCTAGACAACGTAGATAGTTCAAGTGCCAGCTAGGTAACATAGATAGTCCAAGTGCCCGCTAGGTAACCTACAAAGTCTAAGTGCCCGCTAGGTTATCTATATAGTCAAAATGCCCGCTAGGGAACCTACATAGTCCAAGTGCCCGTTAGGTAACCTAGATAATCCAAGTGCCCGCTAGTTAACCTATATCGTCCAAGTGCCCGCAAGTTAACCTACATAGTCAATGGGCCCACTAGTTAACCTACGTAGTGCAAGAGCCCGCTAGCTAACCTAGATAATCCAAGTGCCCGCTAGTTAACCTATATCGTCCAAGTACCCGATAGTTAACCTAGATCGTCCAAGTGCCCGCTAGTTAACCTATATAGTCAATGGGCCTGCTAGTTAACCTACATAGTGCAAGAGCCCGCTAGTTAACCTAGATCATGCAAGTGTCCGCTAGTTAACCTACATAGTCCACGTGCCAGTTAGCTAACCTAAATAGTCCAAGGGCCCTCTAGTTGACCTAATTAGTCCAAGTGCCCGCTGGGTAAACTAGATAATCCAAGTGCCCCCTAGGGAACCTTCATAGTCCAAGTTCCTGCTAGGTAAACTAGATAGTCCAAGTGCCCGTTAGTTAAGCTAGATAGTCCAAGTGACCACTAGGGGACGTACTTAGTCCATGTGCCCATTAGCTAACCTAGATAGTCCAAGTGCCCGCTAGTTATCATTGATCATCCAAGTGCCCGCTAGTTAACCTAGATAGTCCAAGTGCTCGCTAGTTAACCTACATAGTACAAGGGCCCACTAGTTAACCTAGATAGTCCAAGTGCCCGCTAGGTAACCTAAGTAGTCCAAATATCCGATAGGGATCCTATAGTCCAAATGCCCGCAAGGTAACCTACATTGTCCAAGTGCCCGTTCGTTAACCTAGATAGTCCAAGTGCCCGCTAGGTAACCTAGACTGTCCAAGTGCCCGCTAGGTTAACAACATAGTCCAAGTGCCCGTTCGTTAACCTAGATAGTCCATGTGCCCGCTAGGAAACCTACATAGTCCAAGGGCCCGCTAGGAAACCTAGATAGTCCAAGTGTCCGCTAGATAACCTAGAGTCCAAGTGCTCGCTAGTTAACCTACATAGTCCAAGTGCCCGCTATGTAACCTAGATAGTCAAAGTGCCCGTTAGGTAACCTAGATAGTCCAAGTGCCCGTTACCTAACCTAGATAGTCCTAGTGCCCGCTAGGCAACCTATATAGTCCAAGAGCCTGTTCGTTAACCTAGAAATCCAAGTGCCCGCTAGGTAACCTAGACTGTCCAAGTGCCCGCTAGGTTACCTGCATATTCCAAGTGCCCATTCGTTAACCTAGGTAGTCCAAGTACCCACTAGGTAACCTAAATAGTCCAAGTGTCCGTTAGGCAACCTATATATTCCAAGTGCCCGCTAGGTAACCTAGATAGTCCAAGGGCCCGCTAGTTAACCTACAAAGACCAAGGGCTCACTTGTTCACTTTGAAGTCCAAGTGCCCGCTAGTTAACCTAGATCTTCCAAGTGCCCGCTAGTTAACCTAGATTGTCCAAGTGCCCGCTAGTTAACCTACATAGTCCAAGGGCCCACTAGTTAACCTAGATAGTCCAAGTGTCCTCTAGTCAACTTACATAGTCCAAGTGCCCGCTGGTTAACCTATATACCAAGTGCCCGCTACGTAACATAGATATTCCAAAGGCACGCTATTTAATCTATATTGTCCAAGTGCCCGCTAGGCAACCTAGATAGTCCAAGTGCCTGCTAAGGAACCTACATAGTTCAAGTGCACGCTAGTTAACCTAGATAGTCCAAGTGCCCGCTAGTTAACCTAGATAGTTCAAATGCCTGCTAGGTAACCTACATAGTGCAAGTGTCCGCTAGTTAACCTACATATTCCAAGTGCCCGATAGTTAACATAGATAGTCCAAGTGCCCGCTAGGGAACGTACATAGTCCAAGTGCCCGCTAGGTAACCTAGATACTGCAAGTACCCGCTAGTTAACCTAGATAGTTCAAGTACCCTCTAGGTAACCTAGATTGTCCAAGGGCCCCCTAGTTAGCCTACATAGTCCAAGTGCCCGCTAGGGAACCTAGATAGTCCAAGTGCCCGCTCTGGAACCTACATAGTCCAAGTGCCTGCTAGGGAACCTACATATTCGAAGTGCCCGCTCTGGAACATACATAGTCCAAGTGCCCACTAGGGAATCTACATAGTCCAAGGGCCCGCTAGTTAACGTAGATAGTCCAAGTGCCGCTAGTTAATCTACATAGTCCAAAGGCCCGCTAGTTAAGCTACATAGTCCAAGTACCCGCTAGTTTACCTAGATCTTCCAAGTGCACGCTAGTTAACCTACATAGTCCAAGGGCCCGCTAGTTAACCTAGATAGTCCAAGTGCCCGCTAGGGACCCTAATAATCCAAGTGGCCGCTAGTTTTTCTAGATTGTCCAAGTGCTCGCTAGTTAACCTAGATAGTCCAAGTGCCCGCTAGTTAACATAGATAGACCAAGTGCCCGCTAGGGAACCTACCTAGTCCAAGTGCCCGATAGGGAACCTACATACTCCAAGAACCTGCTAGGCAACGTAGATAGTTCAAGTGCCAGCTAGGTAACCTAGATAGTCCAAGTGCCCGCTAGGTAACCTAAAAAAGTCTAAGTGCCCGCTAGGTTATCTATATAGTCCAAATGCCCGCTAGGGGACCTACATAGTCCAAGTGCCCGCTAGGTAACCTAGATAATCCAAGTGCCCGCTTGTTAACCTATATCGTCCAAGTGCCCGCTAGTTAACCTAGATCGTCCAAGTGCCCGCTAGTTACCCTACATAGTCAATGGGCCCGCTAGTTAACCTACATAGTGCAAGAGCCCGCTAGTTAACCTAGATCGTGCAAGTGTCCGCTAGTTAACCTACATAGTCCACGTGCCAGTTAGCTAACCTAGATAGTCCAAGGTTACGCTAGTTGACCTACATAGTCCAAGTGCCCGCTGGGTAACTTAGATAATCCAAGTGCCCACTAGGGAACCTTCATAGTCCATGTGCCAGCTAGGTAACCTAGATAGTCCAAGTGCCCTCTAGTTAACCTAGATAGTCCTTGTGCCCGTTAGTTTACCTAGATAGTCCAAGTGCCCACTAGGGGACGTACTTAGTCCATTTGCCCGTTAGCTAACCTAGATAGTCCAAGTGCCCGCTAGGTAACGTAGATACTGCAAGTGCCCGCTAGTTAACCTAGATAGTTCAAGTACCCTCTAGGTAACCTAGATTGTCCAAGGGCCCTCTAGTTAGCCTTCATAGTCCAAGTGCCCGCTAGGTAACCTAGATAGTCCAAGTGCTGCTAGTTAATCTACATAGTCCAAGGGCCCGCTAGGTAACCTACATAATCCAAGTACCTGCTAGTTAACCTAGATCGTCCAAATGTCCGCTAGTTAACCTACATAGTCAAAGTGCCTGCTAGGGAACCTACATAGTCGAAGTGCCCGCCTTGGAACATACATAGTCCAAGTGCCCGCTAGGGAATCTACATAGTGCAACGTCCCGCTAGTTAACGTAGATAGTCCAAGTGCCGCTAGTTAATCTACATAGCCCAAAGGCCCGCTAGTTAACCTACATAGTCCAAGTACCCGCTAGTTTACCTAGATCTTCCAAGTGCACGCTAGTTAACCTACATAGTCCAAGGGCCCGCTAGTTAACATACATAGTCCAAGTGCCTGCTTGGGAACATACATAGTCTAAGTGCCTGCTAGTAAACCTACATAATCCATGGGCCCGCTAATTAACCTACATAGTGCAAGGGCCCGCTAGTTAACCTAGATCGTGTAAGTGTCCTTTAGTTAACCTACATAGTCCAACTGGCCGCTAGGTAACCTAGATAGTCCAAGTGCCCGCTAGGGATCCTTCATAATCCAAGTGCCTGCTAGGTAACCTAGATAGCCCAAGTGCCCGCTAGTTAACCTAGATAGTCCTAGTGCGCTTTAGTTAACCTAGATTGTCCAAGTGCCCACTAGGGGACGTACATAGTCCAAGTGCCCGCTAGGTAACCTAGATAGTCAAAGTGCCAGCTAGGGATCCTTCATAATCCAAGTGCCTGCTAGGCAACCGAGATAGTCCAAGTTCCCGCTAGGTAACCTAGGTAGTCCAAGTGCCCGTTACCTTACCTAGATAGTCCAAGTGCCCACTAGGAAACCTACATTGTCCAAGTGCCCGTTCGTTAACCTAGAAGTCAAAATGCCCGCTGTGTAACCTATACAGTCCAAGTGCCCGCTATGTAACCTATACATTCCAAGTGCCGGCTAGGTTACCTGCATAGTCCAAGTGCCCGTTCGTTAACATAGATAGTCCAAGTGCCCGCTAGGGAACCTATATAGTCCAAGTGCTATCTAGGTTACCTACATAGTCCAAGGGCCCGCTAGTTAACCTACATAGTCCAAGGGCTCGCTTGTTAACTTTGATACTTCAAGTGCCCTTTAGTTAACCTAGATCGTCCAAGTACTGGCTAGTTAAACTACATAGTCCAAGGGCTCACTAGTTAACCTAGATCGTCCAAGTGTCCTCTAGTTAGCCTACATAGTCCAAGAGCCCGCTAGGTAACCTACATAGTGCAAGTGTCTGCTAGGTAAACTACATAGTCCAAGTGCCCGCTAGTTAACATAGATAGTCCAAGTGCCCGCTAGGGAAGGCACATAGTCTAAGTGTCCGCTAGGTAACAAAGAGAGTGCAAGTGCCCGCTAGTTAACCTACATAGTCCAACTGCCTGCTAGGTAACCTAGATAGTACAAGGGCCTGCTAGTTAACCTCCATAGTCCAAGTGCCCGCTAGGTAACCTACATAGTGCAAGTGTCCGCTAGTTAACCTAAGTAGTCCAAGGGCATGCTAGTTAACATACATAGTCAAAGTGCCCGGTAGTTAACTTACATAGTTCAAGTGTCCATAGGGAACATACATAGTCCAAGTGCCCGCTAGGGAATCTACATTGTCCAAGGGCCCGCTAGTTAACGTAGATAGTCCAAGTGCTGCTAGTTAATCTACATAGTCCAAGGGCCCGCTAGTTAACCTGCATAATCCAAGTACCTGCTAGTTAACATAGATCGTCTAAGTGTCCGCTAGTTAACCTACATAGTCCAAGTGCCCGCTAGGGAACCTAGATAGTGCAAGTACCCGCTCTGGAACCTACATAGTCCAAGTGCCTTCTAGGGAACCTACATAGTCGAAGTGCCCGCTCTGGAACATACATAGTCCAAGTGCCCGCTAGGGAATCTACATAGTCCAAGGGCCCGCTAGTTAACGTAGATATTCCAAGTGCTGCTAGTTAATCTACATAGTCCAAAGGCCCGCTAGTTAATTTACATAGTCCAAGTACCCGCTAGTTTACCTAGATCTTCCAAGTGCACGCTAGTTAACCTACATATTCCAAGGGCCCACTAGTTAACCTACATAGTCCAAGGGCCCGCTAGTTAACGTTCATCTTCCAAGGGCCCGCTAGTTAACCTAGATAGTCCAAGTGCCCGCTAGTTAACCTACATAGTCCAAGTGCCCACTAGGTAACCTAGACAGTTCAAGTGACCACTAGGTTACCTACATAGTCCAATTGCCTGTTCGTTAACCTTCATAGTCCAAATGCCCGCTAGGTAACTTATATAGCCCAAATGCCCGCTAGGGACACTAATAGTCCAAGTGCCCGCTAGTTATCCTAGATAGTCCAAGTGCTCGCTAGTTAACCTAGATACTCCAAGTGCCCGCTAGTTAACCTAGATAGACCAAGTGCCCGCTAGGGAACCTACCTAGTCCAAGTGCCCGATAGGGAACTTACATAGTCCAAGGGCCCACTAGGGAACCTAGATAGTCCAAGTGCCCGCTAGTTAACCTACATAGTCCAAGTGCCCACTAGGTAACCTAGACAGTTCAAGTGACCACTAGGTTACCTACATAGTCCAAGTGCCTGTTCGTTAACCTTCATAGTCCAAGTGCCCGCTAGGTAACTTATATAGCCCAAATGCCCGCTAGGGACACTAATAGTCCAAGTGCCCGCTAGTTATCCTAGATAGTCCAAGTGCTCGCTAGTTAACCTAGATAGTCCAAGTGCCCGCTAGTTAACCTAGATAGACCAAGTGCCCGCTAGGGAACCTACCTAGTCCAAGTGCCCGATAGGGAACTTACATAGTCCAAGGGCCCGCTAGGGAACCTACATAGTCCAAGTGCCCATTAGTTAACCTAGATAGTCCAATGCCTGCTAGGTAACCTAGATCGTCCAACAGCCCGCTAGGTAACCTACATACTCCAAGAACCCGCTAGACAACGTAGATAGTTCAAGTGCCAGCTAGGTAACATAGATAGTCCAAGTGCCCGCTAGGTAACCTACAAAGTCTAAGTGCCCGCTAGGTTATCTATATAGTCAAAATGCCCGCTAGGGAACCTACATAGTCCAAGTGCCCGTTAG
This sequence comes from Tenrec ecaudatus, assembly GCF_050624435.1. Classification (NCBI taxonomy): domain Eukaryota; kingdom Metazoa; phylum Chordata; class Mammalia; order Afrosoricida; family Tenrecidae; genus Tenrec; species Tenrec ecaudatus. Next base: position 90,180 of record NW_027459292.1, on the reverse strand, counting down.
GTAACCTAGATAATCCAAGTGCCCGCTAGTTAACCTATATCGTCCAAGTGCCCGCAAGTTAACCTACATAGTCAATGGGCCCACTAGTTAACCTACGTAGTGCAAGAGCCCGCTAGCTAACCTAGATAATCCAAGTGCCCGCTAGTTAACCTATATCGTCCAAGTACCCGATAGTTAACCTAGATCGTCCAAGTGCCCGCTAGTTAACCTATATAGTCAATGGGCCTGCTAGTTAACCTACATAGTGCAAGAGCCCGCTAGTTAACCTAGATCATGCAAGTGTCCGCTAGTTAACCTACATAGTCCACGTGCCAGTTAGCTAACCTAAATAGTCCAAGGGCCCTCTAGTTGACCTAATTAGTCCAAGTGCCCGCTGGGTAAACTAGATAATCCAAGTGCCCCCTAGGGAACCTTCATAGTCCAAGTTCCTGCTAGGTAAACTAGATAGTCCAAGTGCCCGTTAGTTAAGCTAGATAGTCCAAGTGACCACTAGGGGACGTACTTAGTCCATGTGCCCATTAGCTAACCTAGATAGTCCAAGTGCCCGCTAGTTATCATTGATCATCCAAGTGCCCGCTAGTTAACCTAGATAGTCCAAGTGCTCGCTAGTTAACCTACATAGTACAAGGGCCCACTAGTTAACCTAGATAGTCCAAGTGCCCGCTAGGTAACCTAAGTAGTCCAAATATCCGATAGGGATCCTATAGTCCAAATGCCCGCAAGGTAACCTACATTGTCCAAGTGCCCGTTCGTTAACCTAGATAGTCCAAGTGCCCGCTAGGTAACCTAGACTGTCCAAGTGCCCGCTAGGTTAACAACATAGTCCAAGTGCCCGTTCGTTAACCTAGATAGTCCATGTGCCCGCTAGGAAACCTACATAGTCCAAGGGCCCGCTAGGAAACCTAGATAGTCCAAGTGTCCGCTAGATAACCTAGAGTCCAAGTGCTCGCTAGTTAACCTACATAGTCCAAGTGCCCGCTATGTAACCTAGATAGTCAAAGTGCCCGTTAGGTAACCTAGATAGTCCAAGTGCCCGTTACCTAACCTAGATAGTCCTAGTGCCCGCTAGGCAACCTATATAGTCCAAGAGCCTGTTCGTTAACCTAGAAATCCAAGTGCCCGCTAGGTAACCTAGACTGTCCAAGTGCCCGCTAGGTTACCTGCATATTCCAAGTGCCCATTCGTTAACCTAGGTAGTCCAAGTACCCACTAGGTAACCTAAATAGTCCAAGTGTCCGTTAGGCAACCTATATATTCCAAGTGCCCGCTAGGTAACCTAGATAGTCCAAGGGCCCGCTAGTTAACCTACAAAGACCAAGGGCTCACTTGTTCACTTTGAAGTCCAAGTGCCCGCTAGTTAACCTAGATCTTCCAAGTGCCCGCTAGTTAACCTAGATTGTCCAAGTGCCCGCTAGTTAACCTACATAGTCCAAGGGCCCACTAGTTAACCTAGATAGTCCAAGTGTCCTCTAGTCAACTTACATAGTCCAAGTGCCCGCTGGTTAACCTATATACCAAGTGCCCGATACGTAACATAGATATTCCAAAGGCACGCTATTTAATCTATATTGTCCAAGTGCCCGCTAGGCAACCTAGATAGTCCAAGTGCCTGCTAAGGAACCTACATAGTTCAAGTGCACGCTAGTTAACCTAGATAGTCCAAGTGCCCGCTAGTTAACCTAGATAGTTCAAATGCCTGCTAGGTAACCTACATAGTGCAAGTGTCCGCTAGTTAACCTACATATTCCAAGTGCCCGATAGTTAACATAGATAGTCCAAGTGCCCGCTAGGGAACGTACATAGTCCAAGTGCCCGCTAGGTAACCTAGATACTGCAAGTACCCGCTAGTTAACCTAGATAGTTCAAGTACCCTCTAGGTAACCTAGATTGTCCAAGGGCCCCCTAGTTAGCCTACATAGTCCAAGTGCCCGCTAGGGAACCTAGATAGTCCAAGTGCCCGCTCTGGAACCTACATAGTCCAAGTGCCTGCTAGGGAACCTACATATTCGAAGTGCCCGCTCTGGAACATACATAGTCCAAGTGCCCACTAGGGAATCTACATAGTCCAAGGGCCCGCTAGTTAACGTAGATAGTCCAAGTGCCGCTAGTTAATCTACATAGTCCAAAGGCCCGCTAGTTAAGCTACATAGTCCAAGTACCCGCTAGTTTACCTAGATCTTCCAAGTGCACGCTAGTTAACCTACATAGTCCAAGGGCCCGCTAGTTAACCTAGATAGTCCAAGTGCCCGCTAGGGACCCTAATAATCCAAGTGGCCGCTAGTTTTTCTAGATTGTCCAAGTGCTCGCTAGTTAACCTAGATAGTCCAAGTGCCCGCTAGTTAACATAGATAGACCAAGTGCCCGCTAGGGAACCTACCTAGTCCAAGTGCCCGATAGGGAACCTACATACTCCAAGAACCTGCTAGGCAACGTAGATAGTTCAAGTGCCAGCTAGGTAACCTAGATAGTCCAAGTGCCCGCTAGGTAACCTAAAAAAGTCTAAGTGCCCGCTAGGTTATCTATATAGTCCAAATGCCCGCTAGGGGACCTACATAGTCCAAGTGCCCGCTAGGTAACCTAGATAATCCAAGTGCCCGCTTGTTAACCTATATCGTCCAAGTGCCCGCTAGTTAACCTAGATCGTCCAAGTGCCCGCTAGTTACCCTACATAGTCAATGGGCCCGCTAGTTAACCTACATAGTGCAAGAGCCCGCTAGTTAACCTAGATCGTGCAAGTGTCCGCTAGTTAACCTACATAGTCCACGTGCCAGTTAGCTAACCTAGATAGTCCAAGGTTACGCTAGTTGACCTACATAGTCCAAGTGCCCGCTGGGTAACTTAGATAATCCAAGTGCCCACTAGGGAACCTTCATAGTCCATGTGCCAGCTAGGTAACCTAGATAGTCCAAGTGCCCTCTAGTTAACCTAGATAGTCCTTGTGCCCGTTAGTTTACCTAGATAGTCCAAGTGCCCACTAGGGGACGTACTTAGTCCATTTGCCCGTTAGCTAACCTAGATAGTCCAAGTGCCCGCTAGGTAACGTAGATACTGCAAGTGCCCGCTAGTTAACCTAGATAGTTCAAGTACCCTCTAGGTAACCTAGATTGTCCAAGGGCCCTCTAGTTAGCCTTCATAGTCCAAGTGCCCGCTAGGTAACCTAGATAGTCCAAGTGCTGCTAGTTAATCTACATAGTCCAAGGGCCCGCTAGGTAACCTACATAATCCAAGTACCTGCTAGTTAACCTAGATCGTCCAAATGTCCGCTAGTTAACCTACATAGTCAAAGTGCCTGCTAGGGAACCTACATAGTCGAAGTGCCCGCCTTGGAACATACATAGTCCAAGTGCCCGCTAGGGAATCTACATAGTGCAACGTCCCGCTAGTTAACGTAGATAGTCCAAGTGCCGCTAGTTAATCTACATAGCCCAAAGGCCCGCTAGTTAACCTACATAGTCCAAGTACCCGCTAGTTTACCTAGATCTTCCAAGTGCACGCTAGTTAACCTACATAGTCCAAGGGCCCGCTAGTTAACCTACATCGTCCAAGGGCCCGCTAGTTAACCTACATCGTCCAAGGGCCCGCTAATTAACCTAGATAGTCCAAGTGCCTGTTCGTTAACTTACATAATCCAAGTGCCCGCTAGGTAAACTATATAGTCCAAATGCCCGCTAGGGACCCTAATAGTCCAAGTTGCCGCTAGGTTTCCTAGATAGTCCAAGTGCTCGCTAGTTAACCTAGATAGTCCACGTGCCCGCTAGTTAACCTAGATAGACCAAGTGCCCGCTAGGGAACCTACCTAGTCCAAGTGCCCGATAGGGAACCTACAAAAATCCAAGTGCCCGTTAGTTAACCTAGATAGTCCAATGCCTGCTAAGTAACCTAGAGAGTCCAACAGCCCGCTAGGTAACCTACATACTCCAAGAACCCGCTAGGCAACGTAGATAGTCCAAGTACCCGCTAGGTAACCTACAAAGTCTAAGTGCCCGCTAGGTTATCTATATAGTCCAAATGCCCACTAGGGAACCTACATAGTCCAAGTGCCCGTTATTTAACCTAGATAGTCCAAATGCCCGCTAGGGAACCCACATAGTCCAAGTGCTCGCTAGGGAACCTACATATTCCAAGGGCCCTCTAGGGAACCTACATAGTCCAAGTGCCCGTTAGTTAACCTAGATAGTCCCAGTGCCCGCTTGGTAACTTAGATAGTCCAACAGCCCGCTAGGTAACCTACATACTCCAAGAACCCGCTATAACGTAGATAGTTTAAGTGCCAGCTAGGTAACCTAGATAGTTCTTGTGCCCGTTACCTAACCTAGATAGTCCAATTGTCGGCTATGAAACATACATAGTCCCAGTGCCCGTTCTTTAACCTAGAAGTCCAAGTGCCCGCTAGGTAACCTAGACTCTCAAAGTGCCCGCTAGGTTACCTACATAGTCCAAATGCCCGTTCGGTAACCTAGATAGTGCAAGTGCCCGGTAGTTAACCTACATAGTCCAAGTGCCCGCTAGGTAACCTAGATAGTCCAAGGGCCCTCTAGTTAAACTACATAGTCCAAGTGCCCGGTAGTTAACTTATATAGTTCAAGTGTCCGTAGGGAACATACAGAGTCCAAGGGCCCGCTATGCAATCTACATAGTCCAAGGGCCCGCTAGTTAATGTAGATAGTCCAAGTGTCGCTAGTTAATCTACATAGTTCAAGGGCCCGCTAGTTAACCTACATAATCCAAGTACCCGCTAGTTAACCTAGATCGTCCAAGTGTCCGCTAATTAACCTACATAGTACACGTGCCCGCTAGGGAACCTAGATAGTCCAAGTACCCGCTCTGGAACCTAGATAGTCCAAGTGCCCGCTCTGGAACCTACATAGTCCAAGTGCCCGCTCTGGAACATATATAGTCCAAGTGCCTGCTAGGGAATCTACATAGTCCAAGGGCCCGCTAGTTAATGTAGATAGTCCAAGTGCCGCTAGTTAATCTACATAGTCCAAGGGCCCGCTAGTTAACCTACATAGTCCAAGTACCCGCTAGTTAACCTAGATCGTCCAAGTGCCCTCTATGTCACCTACATAGTACAAGGGCCCGCTAGTTAACCTACATAGTCCAAAGGCCCGCTAATTAACCTACATCGTCCAAGGGCCTGCTAGTTAACCTAGATAGTCCAAGTGCCCGCTAGTTAACCTACATAGTCCAAGTGCCCGCGAGGTAACCTAGACATTTCAAGTGACCACTAGGTTACCTACATAGTCCAATTGCCCTTTCGTTAACCTACATCGTCCAAGTGCCCGCTAGGTAACCAATATAGTCCAAATGCCCGCTAGGGGCCCTAATAGTCCAAATACCCGCTAGTTAACCTAGATAGTCCAAGTGCCCGCTAGTTAACCTAGATAGACCAATTGCCCGCTAGGGAACCTATCTAGTCCAAGTACCCGCTAGGAAACGTACATACTCCAACTGCCCGCTAGGTAACGTACATAGTCTAAGTGCCCGCTAGGTAACGTAGATAGTCCAAGGGCCTGCTTGGGAACGTACATAGTCCAAGTGCCTGCTAGGTAACCTAGATAGTCCAAGTGCCCACTAGTTAACCTACATGCTCCAGGTTCCCCCTAGGTAACCTAGATAGTCCAAGGGCCCGCTAGGTAACCTACATTGTCCTAGTGCCCCCTAGTTAACCTATATTCTCCAAGTGCCCGATAGGGAACCTACATAGTCCAAGTGCCCGTTAGTTAACCTAGATAGTCCAAGTGCCCGCTAGGTAACCTAGATTGTCCAACAGCCCGGTAGGTAACCTACATACTCCAAGTACCCGCTAGGTAACGTAGATAGTTCAATTGCCCGCTAGGTAACCTACAAAGTCCAAGTGCCCGCTAAATAATCTATATAGTCCAAATAAACGCTAGGGAGCCTACATAGTCCAAATGCCCGCTAGGTAACCTAGATAGTCTATGGGCCCGCTAGGTAACCTACATAGTCCTAGTGCCCCCTAGGGAACCTACATATTCCAAGTGCCCGATAGGGAACCTACATAGTCCAAGTGCCTGCTAGGTAACCTACATAGTCCAAATGCCCTCTAGTTAACCTACATAGTCCAAGTGCCCAATAGGCAACCTATATAATCCAAGTGCCCGCTAGGTGACATACATAGTCCAAGTGCCCTCTAGGTAACCTAGATAATCCTAGTGCCCGCTAGGGAACCTTCATAGTCCTAGTGCCAGCTAGGTAACCTAGATACTCCAAGTGCCCGCTAATTAACCTAGATAGTCCTAGTGCCCGTTAGTTAACCTAGAGTGTCCAAGTGCCCACTAGGCGACGTACTTAGTCCAAGTGCCCGTTAGCTAACCTAGATAGTCCAACTGACCGCTAGTTAACATTGAGCATCCAAGTGCCCGCTAGTTAACCTAGATAGTCCAAGTGCACGCTAGTTAACCTACGTAGTCCAAGTTGCGCTAGTTAACCTAGATAGTCCAAGTGCTCGCTAGTTAACCTACATACTTCAAGGGCCCACTAGTTGACCTAGATAGTCCAAGTTCCCGCTAGTTAACCTAGATAGTCCAAGTGCCCGCTAGGTAACCTAAGAAGTCCAAATGTCCGAATGGGATCCTACATAGTCCAAGTGCCCGCTAGGTAACCTACATAGTCCAGGTGCCCGTTCGTTAACCTAGATAGTCCAAGTGCCCGCTAGGTAACCTAGACTGTCCAAGTGCCCGCTAGATTACCTACATAGTCCAAGTGCCCGTTCGTTAACCTAGATAGTCCAAGTGCCCTCTAGGAAACCTACATAGTCCAAGGACCCGCTAGGTAACCTAGATAGTCCAAGTGCCCGCTAGGTAACCTAGAGTCCAAGTGCTCGCTAGTTAACCTACATAGTCCAAGTGCCCGCTATGTAACCTAGATAGTCAAAGTGCCCGTTAGGTAACCTAGATAGTACAAGTGCCCGCTAGGTAACTTACATTGTCCAAGTTCCCGCTAGGTAACCTAGATACTCAAAGTGCCCGTTACTTAACCTAGATAGTCCAAGTGCCCGCTAAGCAACCTACATAGTCCAAGTGCCCGTTTGTTAACCTAGAAGTCCAAGTGCCCGCTAGGTAACCTAGACAGTCCAAGTGCCCGCTAGGTTACCTGCATATTCCAGTGCCCGTTCGTTAACCTAGATAGTCCAAGTGCCCACTAGGTAACCTACATAGTCCAAGTGCCCGCTAGGTAACCTACATGGTCCAAATGCCCGCTAGTTAACCTACATAGTCCAAGTGCCCGATAAGGAACCTACATAATCCAAGTGCCCGCTAGGGAACCTACATAGTCCAAGTGCCCGTTAGTTAACCTAGATAGTCCAAGTGCCCGCTAGGTAACCTAGATTGTCCAACAGCCCAGTAGGTAACCTACATACTCCAAGTACCCGCTAGGTAACGTAGATAGTTCAAGTGCCTGCTAGGTAACCTAGATAGTCCAAGTGCCCGCTAGGTAACCTTCAAAGTCTAAGTACCCGCTAAATAATTTATATAGTCCAAATAAACGCTAGGGAGCCTACATTGTCCAAATGCCCGCTAGGTAACCTAGATAGTCTATGGGCCCGCTAGGTAACCTACATAGTCCTAGTGCCCCCTAGTTAACCTACATTTTCCAAGTGCCCGATAGGGAACCTACATAGTCCAAGTGCCTGCTAGGTAACCTACATAGTCCAAATGTCCTCTAGTTAACCTACATAGTCCAAGTGCCCGATAGGGAACCTACATAATCCAAGTGCCAGCTAGTTGACCTACATAGTCCATGTGCCCGCTAGGTATCCTAGATAATCGTAGTGCCCGCTAGGGAACCTTCATAGTCCTAGTGCCCGTTAGTTAACCTAGAGTGTCCAAGTGACCACTAGGGGACGTACTTAGTCCAAGTGCCCGTTAGCTAACCTAGATAGTCCAAGTGACCGCTAGTTAACATTGAGCATCCAAGTGCCCGCTAGTTAACCTAGATAGTCCAAGTGCACGCTAGTTAACCTACGTAGTCCAAGGTCCGCTAGTTAACCTAGATAGTCCAAGTGCTCGCTAGTTAACCTACATAGTACAAGGGCCCGCTAGTTGACCTAGATATTCCAAGTGCCCGCTAGTTAACCTAGATAGTCCAAGTGCCCGCTAGGTAAACTAAGAAGTCCAAATGTCCGATAGGGATCCTACATAGTCCAAGTGCCCGCTAGGTAACCTACATAGTCCAAGTGCCCGTTCGTTAACCTAGATAGTACAAGTGACCGCTAGGTAACCTAGACTGTCCAAGTGCCCGCTATGTAACCTAGATACGCAAAGTGCCCGTTACCTAGCCTAGTTAGTCCAAGTGCCCGCTAAGCAACCTACATAGTCCAAGTGCCCGTTCGTTAACCTAGAAGTCCAAATGCCCGCTAGGTAACCTAGACAGTCCAAGTGCCCGCTAGGTTACCTGCATATTCCAGTGCCCGTTCGTTAACCTAGATAATCCAAGTGCCCACTAGGTAACCTACATAGTCCAAGTGCCCGCTAGGTAACCTATAGAGTCCAAGTGCCCGCTAGGTAACCTAGATATTCCAAGGGCCCGCTAGTTAGCCTACATAGTCCAAGGGCTCACTTGTTAACTTTGATAGTCCTAGTGCCCGCTAATTAACCTAGAGTGTCCAAGTGCCCACTAGGGGACGTACTTAGTCAAAGTGCCCGTTAGCTAACCTAGATAGTCCAAGTGCCCGCTAGTTAACATTGATCATCCAAGTGCCCGCTAGTTAACCTAGATAGCCAAGTGCACGCTAGTTAACCTAGATAGTCCAAGTGCCCTCTAGTTAACCTAGATCGTCCACGTGCTCGCTAAGAAACCTAGACAGTTCAAGTGCCCGTTAAGTAACCTAGATAGTCCAAGTGCCCGCTAGGTAACCTACATAGTCCAAGTTCCCGCTAGGTAACCTAGATAGTCCAAGTGCCCGTTACCTAACCTAGAAAGTCCAATTGCCCGCTATGCAACATACATAGTCCAAGTGCCCTTTCGTTAACCTAGAAATCCAAGAGCCCGCTAGGTAACCTAGACTGTCCAAGTGCCCGCTAGGTTACCTACATAGTCCAAGTGCCCGCTAGGTAACCTAGATAGTCCAAGGGCCCGCTAGTTAACCTACATAGTCCAAGTGCCCGGTAGTTAACTTACATAGTTCAAGTGTCCATAGGGAACATACATAGTCCAAGTGCCCGCTAGGGAACATACATAGTCCAAGTGCCCGCTAGGGAATATACATAGTCCAAGTTCCGCTAGTTAATCTACATAGTTCAAGGGCCCACTAGTTAACTACATAGTCCAAGTACCCGCTGGTTAACCTAGATCGTCCAAGTGTCCGCTAGTTAATCTACATAGTACAAGTGCCCGCTCGGGAATCTAGTTAGTCCAAGTACCCGCTCTGGAACCTACATAGTCCAAGTGCCTGCTAGGGAACCTCCATAGTCCAAGTGCCCGCGCTGGAACATACATAGTCTAAGTGCCCGCTAGGGAATCTACATAGTCCAAGGGCCCGCTAGTTAACGTAGATAGTCCAAGTGCCGCTAGTTAATCTACATAGTCCAAGGGCCCGCTAGTTAACCTACATAGTCCAAGTACCCGCTAGTTAACCTAGATCGTCCAAGTGCCCACTAGGTAACCTACATAGTCCAAGTGCCCGCTAGGGAACTTACATAGTCTAAGGGCCCGCTAGGGAACCTACATAGTCCAAGTGCCCGTTAGTTAACCTTGATAGTCCCAGTGCCCGCTAGGTAACCTAGATAGTCCAACATCCCGGTAGGTAACCTACATACTCCAAGTACCCGCTAGGTAACATAGATAGTTCAAGTGCCCGCCAGGTAACCTACAAAGTCTAAGTGCCCGCTAGGTAAACTATATAGTCCAAATGACCACTAGGGAGCCTACATAGTCCAAATGCCCGCTAGGTAACCTAGGTAGTCCAAGGGCCGCTAGGAAACCTACATAGTCCTAGTGCCCCCTAGTTAACCTACATTCTCCAAGTGCCCGATAGGGAACCTACATAGTCCAAATGCCCGCTAGGTAACCTACATAGTCCAAGTGCCCGATAGGGAACATACATAATCCAAATGCCCGCCAGGAAACCCACATAGTGCAAGTGCCCGCTAGGGAATTTACATAGTCCAAGGGCCCGCTAGGGAACCTACATAGTCCAAGTGTCCGTTAGTTAACCTAGATAGTCCAAGTGCCCGCTTGGTAACCTCGATACTCCAACAGCCCGCAAGGTAACCTACATACTCCAAGAACCCGCTAGGTAACGTAGATAGTTCATGTGCCAGCTAGGTAACCTAGATAGTCCAAGTGTCCGCTAGGTAACCTACAAAGTCTAAGTGCCCGCTAGTATATCTATATAGTCCAAATGCCCGCTAGGGAATCTACATAGTCCAAGGGCCCGCTAGTTAACCTAGATAGTCCAAGTTCCGCTAGGGAATCTACATAGTTCAAGGGCCCGCCAGTTAACCTAGATAGTCCAAGTGCCGCTAGTTAATCTACATAGTCCAAGGGCCCGCTAGGTAACCTAGATAGTCCAAGGGCCCGCTAATTAACCTACATAGTCCAAGTGCCCGGGTGTAAACTTACATAGTTCAAGTGTCCATAGGGAACATACATAGCCCAAGTGCCCGCTAGGGAACATACACAGTCCAAGTGCCCGCTAGGGAATCTACATATTCCAAGGGTCCGCTAGTTAATGTAGATAGTCCAAGTTCCGCTAGTTAATCTACATAGTTCAAGGGCCCGCTAGTTAACCTACATAGTCCAAGTACCCGCTAGTTAACCTAGATCGTCCAAGTGCCCGCTAGGTAACCTACATAGTCCAAGGGCCCGCTAGTTAACCTTCATAGTCCAAGGGACCGCTAGTTAACTTACATCGTCCAAGGGCCCGCTAGTTAACCTAGATAGTCCAAGTTCCGCTAGGGAATCTACATAGTTCAAGGGCCCGCCAGTTAACCTAGATAGTCCAAGTGCCGCTAGTTAATCTACATAGTCCAAGGGCCCGCTAGGTAACCTAGATAGTCCAAGGGCCCGCTAATTAACCTACATAGTCCAAGTGCCCGGGTGTAAACTTACATAGTTCAAGTGTCCATAGGGAACATACATAGCCCAAGTGCCCGCTAGGGAACATACACAGTCCAAGTGCCCGCTAGGGAATCTACATATTCCAAGGGTCCGCTAGTTAATGTAGATAGTCCAAGTTCCGCTAGTTAATCTACATAGTTCAAGGGCCCGCTAGTTAACCTACATAGTCCAAGTACCCGCTAGTTAACCTAGATCGTCCAAGTGCCCGCTAGGTAACCTACATAGTCCAAGGGCCCGCTAGTTAACCTTCATAGTCCAAGGGACCGCTAGTTAACTTACATCGTCCAAGGGCCCGCTAGTTAACCTAGATAGTCCAAGTTCCGCTAGGGAATCTACATAGTTCAAGGGCCCGCCAGTTAACCTAGATAGTCCAAGTGCCGCTAGTTAATCTACATAGTCCAAGGGCCCGCTAGGTAACCTAGATAGTCCAAGGGCCCGCTAATTAACCTACATAGTCCAAGTGCCCGGGTGTAAACTTACATAGTTCAAGTGTCCATAGGGAACATACATAGCCCAAGTGCCCGCTAGGGAACATACACAGTCCAAGTGCCCGCTAGGGAATCTACATAGTCCAAGTGCCCGTTAGGTAACCTAGATAGTCCAAATGCCCGCCAGGAAACCCACATAGTCCAAGTGCCCGCAAGGGAATTTACATAGTCCAAGTGCCCGCTAGGTAACCTAGATAGTCCAAGGGCCCGCTAGTTAACCTACATAGTCCAAGTGCCCGGTAGTTAACTTGCATAGTACAAATGTCCATAGGGAACATACATATTCCAAGTGCCCGCTAGGGAATCTACATAGTCCTATGGCCCGCTAGTTAAAGTAGATAGTCCAAGTTCCGCTAGTTAATCTACATAGTTCAAGGGTCCGCTAGTTAACCTACATAGTTCAAGTACCCGCTAGTTAACCTAGATCGTCCAAGTGTCCGCTAGTTAATCTACATAGTACAAGTGCCCGCTCAGGAATCTAGTTAGTCCAAGTGCCCGCTCTGGAACCTACATAGTCCAAGTGCCTGCTAGGGAACCTACATAGTCCAAATGCCCGATAGGGAACCAACATAATCCAAATGACCGCTAGTTGACCTACATAGTCCAAGTGCCCGCTAGGTAACCTAGATAATCCTAGTGCCCGCTAGGGAACCTTCATAGTCCTAGTGCCAGCTAGGTAACCTACATAGTCCAAGTGCCCGCTAGTTAACCTAGATAGTCCTAGTGCCCGTTAGTTAACCTAGAGTGTCCAAGTGCCCACTAGGGGACGTATTTAGTCCAAGTGCCCGTTAGCTAACATAGATAGTCCAAGTGACCGCTAGTTAACATTGAGCATCCAAGTGCCCGCTAGTTGACCTAGATAGTCCAAGTGCACGCTAGTTAACCTACGTAGTCCAAGGTCCGCAAGTTAACCTAGATAGTCCAAGTGCTCGCTAGTTAACCTACATACTACAAGGGCCCACTAGTTGACCTAGATAGTCCAAGTGCCCGCTAGTTAACCTAGATAGTCCAAGTGCCCGCTAGGTAACATAAGAAGTCCAAATGTCCGATAGGGATCCTACATAGTCCAAGTGCCCGCTAGGTAACCTACATAGTCCAAGGGCCCGTTCGTTAACCTAGATAGTACAAGTGCCCGCTAGGTAACCTAGATTGTCCAAGTGCCCGCTAGGTTACCTACATAGTCCAAGTGCCCGTTCGTTAACCTAGATAGTCCAAGTGCCCTCTAGGAAACCTACATAGTCCAAGGGCCCGCTAGGTAACCTAGATGGTCCAAGTGCCCGCTAGGTAACTTAGAGTCCAAGTGCTCGCTAGTTAACCTACATAGTCCAAGTGCCCGCTATGTAACCTAGATACGCAAAGTGCCCGTTACCTAACCTAGATAGTCCAAGTGCCCGCTAAGCAACCTACATAGTCCAAGTGCCCCTTCGTTAACCTAGAAGTCCAAATGCCCGCTAGGTAACCTAGACAGTCCAAGTGCCCGCTAGGTTACCTGCATATTCCAGTGCCCGTTCGTTAACCTAGATAGTCCAAGTGCCCACTAGGTCACCTACATAGTCCAAGTGCCCGCTAGGTAACCTATAGAGTCCAAGTGCCCGCTAGGTAACCTAGATAGTCCTAGTGCCCGCTAGTTAACCTAGATCATCCAAGTGCCCGCTAGTTAACCTAGATAGTTCTAGTGCCCGTTAGTTAACCTAGAGTGTCCAAGTGCCCACTAGGGGACGTACTTAGTCCAAGTGCCCGTTAGCTAACCTAGATTGTCCAAGTGCCCCCTAGTTAACATTGATCATCCAAGTGCCCGCTAGTTAACCTAGATAGCAAAATGCACGCTAGTTAACCTAGATCGTCCAAGTGCTCGCTAAGAAACCTAGACAGTTCAAGTGCCCGTTAAGTAACCCAGATAGTCCAAGTGCCCGCTAGGTAACCTACATAGTCCAAGTTCCCGCTAGGTAACCTAGATAGTCCAAGTGCCCGTTACCTAACCTAGAAAGTCCAATTGCCCGCTATGCAACATACATAGTCCAAGTGCCCGTTCGTTAACATAGAAATCCAAGTGCCCGCTAGGTAACCTAGACTGTCCAAGTGCCCGCTAGGTTACCTACATAGTCCAAGTGCCCGCTAGGTAACCTAGATAGTCCAAGGGCCCGCTAGTTAACCTACATAGTCCAAGTGCCCGGTAGTTAACTTACATAGTTCAAGTGTCCATAGGGAACATACATAGTCCAAGTGCCCGCTAGGGAACATACATAGTCCAAGTGCCCGCTAGGGAATCTACATAGTCCAAGGGCCCGCTAGTTAACGTAGATAGTCCAAGTGCCGCTAGTTAATCTACATAGTCCAAGGGCCCGCTAGTTAACCTACATAGTCCAAGTACCCGCTAGTTAACCTAGATCGTCCAAGTGCCCGCTAGGTAACCTACATAGTCCAAGGGCCCGCTAGTTAACCTAGATAGACCAAGTGCCCGCTAGGGAACCTATCTAGTCCAAGTACCCGCTAGGAAACGTACATAGTCCAAGTGTCCGCTAGGTAACATAGATAGTCCAAGTGCCCGCCAGGGAACGTACATAGTCCAAGTGCCCGCTAGGTAACCTAGATAGTCCAAGTGCTCGCTAGTTAACCTACATAGTCCAAGTGCCTGCTAGGTAACCTAGATAGTCCAAGTGCCCACTAGTTAACCTACATAGTCCAGGTTCCCCCTAGGTAACCTAGATAGTCCAAGGGCCCACTAGGTAACCTACTTAGTCCAAATGCCCGATAGGGAACCTACATAGTCCAAGTGCCCGCTACGTAACCTACATAGTCCAAATGCCCGATAGGGAACCTACATAGTCCAAGTGCCAGATAGGGAACTTACATAATCCAAGTGCCCGATAGGGAACCTACATTGTCCAATTGCCCGTTAGGTAACCTAGATAGTCCAAATGCCTGCTAGGGAACCCACATAGTCCAAGTGCCCGCTAGGGAACTTACATAGTCTAAGGGCCCGCTAGGGAACCTACATAGTCCAAGTGCCCGTTAGTTAACCTAGATAGTCCCAGTGCCCGCTAGGTAACCTAGATATTCCAACATCCCTGTAGGTAACCTGCATACTCCAAGTACCCGCTAGGTAACGTAGATAGTTCAAGTGCCCGCCAGGTAACATACAAAGTCTAAGTGCCCGCTAGCTAATCTATATAGTCCAAATGACCACTAGGGAGCCTACATAGACCAAATGCCCGCTACGTAACCTAGGTAGTCCAAGGGCCGCTAGGAAACCTACATAGTCCTAGTGCCCCCTAGTTAACCTACATTCTCCAAGTGCCCGATAGGGAACCTACATAGTCCAAATGCCCGCTAGGTAACCTACATAGTCCAAGTGCCCGATAGGGAACATACATAATCCAAATGCCCGCCAGGAAACCCACATAGTGCAAGTGCCCGCTAGGGAATTTACATAGTCCAAGGGCCCGCTAGGGAACCTACATAGTCCAAGTGTCCGTTAGTTAACCTAGATAGTCCAAGTGCCCGCTTGGTAACCTCGATAGTCCAACAGCCCGCAAGGTAACCAACATACTCCAAGAACCCGCTAGGTAACGTAGATAGTTCATGTGCCAGCTAGGTAACCTAGATAGTCCAAGTGTCCGCTAGGTAACCTACAAAGTCTAAGTGCCCGCTAGTATATCTATATAGTCCAAATGCCCGCTAGGGAATCTACATAGTCCAAGGGCCCGCTAGTTAACCTAGATAGTCCAAGTGCCGCTATGTTACCTACATAGTCCAAGTGCCCGCTAGGTAACCTAGATAGTCCAAGGGCCCGCTAGTTAACCTACATAGTCCAAGTGCCCGGTAGTTAACTTACATAGTTCAAGTGTCCATAGGGAACATACATAGTCCAAGTGCCCCCTAGGGAACATACATAGTCCAAGTGCCCACTAGGGAATCTACATAGTCCAAGGGCCCGCTAGTTAATGTAGATAGTCCAAGTTCCGCTAGTTAATCTACATAGTTCAAGGGCCCACTAGTTAACTACATAGTCCAAGTACCCGCTGGTTAACCTAGATCGTCCAAGTGTCCGCTAGTTAATCTACATAGTACAAGTGCCCGCTCGGGAATCTAGTTAGTCCAAGTACCCGCTCTGGAACCTACATAGTCCAAGTGCCTGCTAGGGAACCTACATAGTCCAAGTGCCCGCGCTGGAACATACATAGTCCAAGTGCCCGCTAGGGAATCTACATAGTCCAAGGGCCCGCTAGTTAACGTAGATAGTCCAAGTGCCGCTAGTTAATCTACATAGTCCAAGGGCCCGCTAGTTAACCTACATAGTCCAAGTACCCGCTAGTTAACCTAGATCGTCCAAGTGCCCGCTAGGTAACCTACATAGTCCAAGGGCCCGCTAGTTAACCTAGATAGACCAAGTGCCCGCTAGGGAACCTATCTAGTCCAAGTACCCGCTAGGAAACGTACATAGTCCAAGTGTCCGCTAAGTAACATAGATAGTCCAAGTGCCCGCCAGGGAACGTACATAGTCCAAGTGCCCGCTAGGTAACCTAGATAGTCCAAGTGCTCGCTAGTTAACCTACATAGTCCAAGTGCCCGTTCGTTAACCTAGATAGTCCAAGTGCCCTCTAGGAAACCTACATAGTCCAAGTGTCCGCTAGGTAACCTACAAAGTCTAAGTGCCCGCTAGTATATCTATATAGTCCAAATGCCCGCTAGGGAATCTACATAGTCCAAGGGCCCGCTAGTTAACCTAGATAGTCCAAGTTCCGCTAGTTAATCTACATAGTCCAAGGGCCCGCTAGTTAACCTACATAGTCCAAGTACCCGCTAGTTAACCTAGATCGTCCAAGTGCCCGCTAGGTAACCTACATAGTCCAAGGGCCCGCTAGTTAACCTAGATAGACCAAGTGCCCGCTAGGGAACCTATCTAGTCCAAGTACCCGCTAGGAAACGTACATAGTCCAAGTGTCCGCTAGGTAACATAGATAGTCCAAGTGCCCGCCAGGGAACGTACATAGTCCAAGTGCCCGCTAGGTAACCTAGATAGTCCAAGTGCTCGCTAGTTAACCTACATAGTCCAAGTGCCCGTTCGTTAACCTAGATAGTCCAAGTGCCCTCTAGGAAACCTACATAGTCCAAGTGTCCGCTAGGTAACCTACAAAGTCTAAGTGCCCGCTAGTATATCTATATAGTCCAAATGCCCGCTAGGGAATCTACATAGTCCAAGGGCCCGCTAGTTAACCTAGATAGTCCAAGTTCCGCTAGTTAATCTACATAGTTCAAGGGCCCGCTAGTTAACCTACATAGTCCAAGTACCCGCTAGTTAACCTAGATCGTCCAAGTGCCCGCTAGGTAACCTACATAGTCCACGGGCCCGCTAGTTAACCTACATAGTCCAAGGGACCGCTAGTTAACCTACATCATCCAAGGGCCTGCTAGTTAACCTAGATAGTCCACGTGCCCGCTAGTTAACCTACATAGTCCAAGTGCCAGCTAGGTAACCAATATAGTCCAAATGCCCGCTAGGGGCCCTAAAAGTCCAAATGCCCGCTAGTTAACCTAGATAGTCCAAGTGCTCACTAGTTAACCTAGATAGTCCATGTGCCCACTAGTTAACCTAGATAGACCAAGTGCCCGTTAGGGAACATATCTAGTCCATGTAACCGCTAGGAAACGTACACAGTCCAAGTGCCCGCTAGGTAACATAGATAGTTCAAGTGCCCGCTAGGGAACGTACCTAGTCCAAGTGCCCGCTAGGTAACCTAGATAGTCCAAGTGCTCGCTAGTTAACCTACATAGTCCAAGTGCCTGCTAAGTAACCTAGATAGTCCAAGTGCCCACTAGTTAACCTACATAGTCCAGGTTCCCCCTAGGTAACCTAGATAGTCCAAGTGCCCACTAGTTAACCTACATAGTCCAGGTTACCCCTAGGTAACATAGATAGTTCAAGGGCCCGCTGGGTACCCTACATAGTCCAAATGCCCGATAGGGAACCTACATAGTCCAAGTGCCTGCCAGGGAGCCTATATAGTCCATGTGCCCGATAGGGAACCTACATAATCCAAGTGCCCGCTAGGGAACCTACATAGTCCAAGTGCCCTTTAGGTAACCTAGATAGTCCAAATGCCCGCTAGGGAACCCACATAGTCCAAGTGCCCGTTAGGTAACCTAGATAGTCCAAATGCCCGCTAGGGAACCCACATAGTCCAAGTGCCCGCTAGGGAACTTACATATTCCAAGGGCCCGCTAGGGAACCTACATAGTCCAAGTGCCCGTTAGTTAACCTAAATAGTCCCAGTGCCCGCTAGGTAACCTAGATAGTCCAACAGCCCGGTAGGTAACGTACATACTCCAAGTACCCGCTAGGTAACGTAGATAGTTTAAGGGCCAGCTAGGTAACCTAGATAGTCCAAGTGCCCGCTAGGTAACCTACAAAATCTAAGTGCCCGCTAGGTAATCTATATAGTCCAAATGACCACTAGGGAGCCTATATAGTCCAAATGCCCGCTAGGTAACCTAGGTGGTCCAAGGGCCCGCTAGGAAACCTACATAGTCCTAGTGCCCCCTAGTTAACCTACATTCTCCAAGTGCCTGATAGGGAACCTACATAGTCCAAGGGCCCGCTAGGTAACCTACATAGTCCAAGTGCCCGATAGGGAACCTACATAGTCCAAGTGCCCGTTAGGTAACCTAGATAGTCCAAATGCCCGCCAGGAAACCCACATAGTCCAAGTGCCCGCGAGGGAATTTACATAGTCCAAGTGCCCGCTAGGTAATCTAGATAGTCCAAGGGCCCGCTAGTTAACCTACATAGTCCAAGTGCCCGGTAGTTAACTTACATAGTACAAATGTCCATAGGGAACATACATAGTTCAAGTGCCAGCTAGGGAATCTGCATAGTCCAATGGCCCGCTAGTTAAAGTAGATAGTCCAAGTTCCGCTAGTTAATCTACATAGTTCAAGGGTCTGCTAGTTAACCTACATAGTCCAAGTACCCGCTAGTTAACCTAGATCGTCCAAGTGTCCGCTAGTTAATCTACATAGTACAAGTGCCCGCTCGGGAATCTAGTTAGTCCAAGTGCCCGCTTTGGAACCTACATAGTCCAAGTGCCTGCTAGGGAACCTACATAGTCCATGTGCCCGCGCTGGAACATACATAGTCCAATTGCCCGCTAGGGAATCTACATTGTCCTAGGGCCCGCTAGTTAACGTAGATAGTCCAAGTGCCGAAGTTAATCTACATAGTCCAAGGGCCCGCTAGTTAACCTACATAGTCCAAGTACCCGCTAGGTAATCTAGATCGTCCAAGTGCCCGCTAGGTAACCTACATAGTCCAAGGGCCCGCTAGTTAACTTACATAGTCCAAGGGCCCGCTAGTTAACCTACATCGTCCAAGGGCCCGCTAGTTAACCTAGATAGTCCAAGTGCCTGCTAGTTAACCTACATAGTCCAAGTGCCCGCTAGGTAACCTAGACAGTTCAAGTGACGACTAGGTTACCTACATAGTCCAAGTGCCCGTTCATTAACCTACATAGTCCAAATGCCCGCTAGGTAACCAATATAGTCCAAATGCCCGCTAGGGGCCCTAATAGTCCAAATACCCGCTAGTTAACCTAGATAGTCCAAGTGCTCGCTAGTTAACCTAGAGAGTCCAAGTGCCCGCTAGTTAACCTAGATAGACCAAGTGCCCGCTAGGGAACCTATCTAGTCCAAGTAACCGCTAGGAAACG
The DNA here is from genome assembly GCF_050624435.1 of Tenrec ecaudatus. Classification (NCBI taxonomy): domain Eukaryota; kingdom Metazoa; phylum Chordata; class Mammalia; order Afrosoricida; family Tenrecidae; genus Tenrec; species Tenrec ecaudatus. The sequence continues at coordinate 70,901 of NW_027459292.1, read as the reverse complement.
TACATAGTCCAAGTGCCCGCTAGGTAACGTAGATAGTCCAAGGGCATGCTTGGGAACATACATAGTCCAAGTGCCTGCTAGGTAACCTAGACAGTCCAAGTGCCCACTAGTTAACCTACATAGTCCAGGTTCCCCCTAGGTAACGTAGATAGTCCAAGGGCCCGCTAGGTAACCTACATTGTCCTAGTGCCCCCTAGTTAACCTACATTCTCCAAGTGCCCGATAGGGAACCTACATAGTCCAAGTGCCCGTTAGTTAACCTAGATAGTCCAAGTGCCCGCTAGGTAACCTAGATTGTCCAACAGCCCAGTAGGTAACCTACATACTCCAAGTACCCGCTAGGTAACGTAGACAGTTCAAGTGCCTGCTAGGTAACCTAGATAGTCCAAGTGCCCGCTAGGTAACCCAGAAAGTATAAGTGCCTGCTAAATAATCTATATAGTCCAAATAAACGCTAGGGAGCCTACATAGTCCAAATGCCCACTAGGTAACCTAGATAGTCTATGGGCCCGCTAGGTAACCTACATAGTCCTAGTGCCCCCTAGTTAACGTACATTTTCCAAGTGCCCGATAGGGAACCTACATAGTACAAGTGCCTGCTAGGTAACCTCCATAGTCCAAATGCCCTCTAGTTAACCTACATAGTCCAAGTGCCCAATAGGCAACCTACATAATCCAAGTGTCCGCTAGTTGACCTACATAGTCCAAGTGCCCGCTAGGTAACCTAGATAATCCTAGTGCCCGCTAGGGAACCTTCATAGTCCTAGTGCCAGCTAGGTAACCTAGATAGTCCAAGTGCCCGCTAGTTAACCTAGATAGTCCTAGTGCCCGTTAGTTAACCTAGAGTGTCCAAGTGCCCACTAGGCGACGTAGTTAGTCCAAGTGCCCGTTAGCTAACCTAGATAGTCCAAGTGACCGCTAGTTAACATTGAGCATCCAAGTGCCCGCTAGTTAACCTAGATAGTCCAAGTGCACGCTAGTTAACCTACGTAGTCCAAGTTGCGCTAGTTAACCTAGATAGTCCAAGTGCTCGCTAGTTAACCTACATAGTACAAGGGCCCGCTAGTTGACCTAGATAGCCCAAGTGCCCGCTAGTTAACCTAGATAGTCCAAGTGCCCGCTAGGTAACCTAAGAAGTCCAAATGTCTGATAGGGATCCTACATAGTCCAAGTGCCCGCTAGGTAACCTACATAGTCCAAGTGCCCGTTCGTTAACCTAGAGAGTCCAAGTGCCCGCTAGGTAACCTAGACTGTCCAAGTGCCCGCTAGTTTACCTACATAGTCCAAGTGCCCGTTCGTTAACCTAGATAGTCCAAGTGCCCTCTAGGAAACCTACATAGTCAAAGGGCCCGCTAGGTAACCTAGATAGTCCAAGTGCCCGCTAGGTAACCTAGAGTCCAAGTGTTCGCTAGATAACCTACATAGTGCAAGTGTCCGCTATGTAACCTAGATAGTCAAAGTGCCCGTTAGGTAACCTAGATAGTCCAAGTGCCCGCTAGGTAACTTACATTGTCCAAGTTCCCGCTAGGTAACCTAGATACTCAAAGTGCCCGTTACCTAACCTAGATAGTCCTAGTGCCCGCTAAGCAACCTACATAGTCCAAGTGCCCGTTCGTTAACCTAGAAGTCCAAGTGCCCGCTAGGTAACCTAGACAGTCCAAGTGCCCGCTAGGTTACCTGCATATTCCAGTGCCCGTTCGTTAACCTAGATAGTCCAAGTGCCCACTAGGTAACCTACATAGTCCAAGTGCCCGCTAGGTAACCTATATAGTCCAAGAGCCCGCTAGGTAACCTAGATAGTCCAAGGGCCCGCTAGTTAGCCTACATAGTCCAAGGGCTCACTTGTTAACTTTGATAGTCCTAGTGCCCGCTAGTTAACCTAGATCGTCCAAGTGCCCGCTAGGGGACGTACTTAGTCCAAGTGCCCGCTAGTTAACATTGATCATCCAAGTGCCCGCTAGTTAACCTAGATAGTCCAAGTGCACGCTAGTTAACCTAGATAGTCCAAGTGCCCTCTAGTTAACCTAGATCGTCCACTGCTCGCTAAGAAACCTAGACAGTTCAAGTGCCCGTTAAGTAACCTAGATAGTCCAAGTTCCCGCTAGGTAACCTAGATAGTCCAAATGCCCGTTACCTAACCTAGATAGTCCAATTGCCCTCTATGCAACATACATAGTCCAAGTGCCCATTGGTTAACCTAGAAGTCCAAGTGCCTGCTAGGTAACCTAGACTGTCCAAGTGCCCGCTAGGTTACCTACACATTCCAAGTGCCCACTAGGTAACCTATCTAGTCCAAGTACCCGCGAGGAAACGTACATACTCCAAGTGCCCGCTAGGTAACGTACATAGTCTAAGTGCCCGCTAGGTAACGTAGATAGTCCAAGGGCCTGCTTGGGAACGTAGATAGTCCAAGTGCCTGCTAGGTAACCTAGATAGTCCAATTGCCCACTAGTTAACCTACATAGTCCAGGCCCCCTAGGAAACCTAGATAGTCCAAGGGCCCGGTAGGTAACCTACATTGTCCTAGTGCCCCCTACTTAACCTACATTCTCCAATTGCCCGATAGGGAACCTACATAGTCCAAGTGCCCGATAGGGAACCTACATGGTCCAAATGCCCGCTAGTTAACCTACATAGTCCAAGTGCCCGATAAGGAACCTACATAATCCAAGTGCCTGCTAGGGAACCTACATAGCCCAAGTGCCCGTTAGTTAACCTAGATAGTCCAAGTGCCCGCTAGGTAACCTAGATTGTCCAACAGCCCAGTAGGTAACCTACATACTCCAAGTACCCGCTAGGTAACGTAGATAGTTCAAGTGCCTGCTAGGTAACCTAGATAGTCCAAGTGCCCGCTAGGTAACCTACAAAGTCTAAGTGCCCGCTAAATAATCTATATAGTCCAAATAAACCCTAGGGAGCCTACATAGTTCAAATGCCCGCTAGGTAACCTAGATAGTCTATGGGCCCGCTAGGTAACCTACATAGTCCTAGTGCCCCCTAGTTAACCTACATTTTCCAAGTGCCCGATAGGGAACCTACATAGTCCAAGTGCCTGCTAGGTAACCTACATAGTCCAAATGCCCTCTAGTTAACCTACATAGTCCAAGTGCCCGATAGGGAACCTACATAATCCAAGTGCCCGCTAGTTGACCTACATAGTCCAAGTGCCCGCTAGGTAACCTAGATAATCCTAGTGCCCGCTAGGGAACCTTCATAGTCCTAGTGCCAGCTAGGTAACCTACATAGTCCAAGTGCCCGCTAGTTAACCTAGATAGTCCTAGTGCCCGTTAGTTAACCTAGAGTGTCCAAGTGCCCACTAGGGGACGTACTTAGTCCAAGTGCCCGTTAGCTAACCTAGATAGTCCAAGTGACCGCTAGTTAACATTGAGCATCCAAGTGCCCGCTAGTTAACCTAGATAGTCCAAGTGCACGCTAGTTAACCTACGTAGTCCAAGGTCCGCTAGTTAACCTAGATAGTCCAAGTGCTCGCTAGTTAACCTACATACTACAAGGGCCCACTAGTTGACCTAGATAGTCCAAGTGCCCGCTAGTTAACCTAGATAGTCCAAGTGCCCGCTAGGTAACCTAAGAAGTCCAAATGTCCGATAGGGATCCTACATAGTCCAAGTGCCTGCTAGGTAACCTACATAGTCCAAGTGCCCGTTCGTTAACCTAGATAGTACAAGTGCCCGCTAGGTAACCTAGACTGTCCAAGTGCCCGCTAGGTTACCTACATAGTCCAAGTGCCCGTTCGTTAACCTAGATAGTCCAAGTGCCCTCTAGGAAACCTACATAGTCCAAGGGCCCGCTTGGTAACCTAGATAGTCCAAGTGCCCGCTAGGTAACTTAGAGTCCAAGTGCTCGCTAGTTAACCTACATAGTCCAAGTGCCCGCTATGTAACCTAGATACGCAAAGTGCCCGTTACCTAACCTAGATAGTCCAAGTGCCCGCTAAGCAACCTACATAGTCCAAGTGCCCGTTCGTTAACCTAGAAGTCCAAATGCCCGCTAGGTAACCTAGACAGTCCAAGTGCCCGCTAGGTTACCTGCATATTCCAGTGCCCGTTCATTAACCTAGATAGTCCAAGTGCCCACTAGGTAACCTACATAGTCCAAGTGCCCGCTAGGTAACCTATAGAGTCCAAGTGCCCGCTAGGTAACCTAGATAGACCAAGGGCCCGCTAGTTAGCCTACATAGTCCAAGGGCTCACTTGTTTACTTTGATAGTCCTAGTGCCCGCTAGTTAACCTAGATCGTCCAAGTGCCCGCTAGTTAACCTAGATAGTCCTAGTGCCCGTTAGTTAACCTAGAGTGTCCAAGTGCCCACTAGGGGACGTACTTAGTCCAAGTGCCCGTTAGCTAACCTAGATAGTCCAAGTGCCCGCTAGTTAACATTGATCATCCAAGTGCCCGCTATTTAACCTAGATAGCCAAGTGCACGCTAGTTAACCTAGATAGTCCAAGTGCCCTCTAGTTAACCTAGATCGTCCAAGTGCTCGCTAAGAAACCTAGACAGTTCAAGTGCCCGTTAAGTAACCCAGATAGTCCAAGTGCCTGCTAGGTAACCTACATAGTCCAAGTTCCCGCTAGGTAACCGAGATAGTCCAAGTGCCCGTTACCTAACCTAGAAAGTCCAATTGCCCGCTATGCAACATACATAGTCCAAGTGCCCGTTCGTTAACCTAGAAATCCAAGTGCCCGCTAGGTAACCTAGACTGTCCAAGTGCCTGCTAGGTTACCTACATAGTCCAAGTGCCCGCTAGGTAACCTAGATAGTCCAAGGGCCCGCTAGTTAACCTACATAGTCCAAGTGCCCGGTAGTTAACTTACATAGTTCAAGTGTCCATAGGGAACATACATAGTCCAAGTGCCCGCTAGGGAACATACATAGTCCAAGTGCCCGCTAGGGAATCTACATAGTCCAAGGGCCCGCTAGTTAATGTAGATAGTCCAAGTTCCGCTAGTTAATCTACATAGTTCAAGGGCCCACTAGTTAACTACATAGTCCAAGTACCCGCTGGTTAACCTAGATTGTCCAAGTGTCCGCTAGTTAATCTACATAGTACAAGTGCCCGCTCGGGAATCTAGTTAGTCCAAGTACCCGCTCTGAAACTTACATAGTCCAAGTGCCTGCTAGGGAATCTACATAGTCCAAGTGCCCGCGCTGGAACATACATAGTCCAAGTGCCCGCTAGGGAATCTACATAGTCCAAGGGACCGCTAGTTAACGTAGATAGTCCAAGTGCCGCTAGTTAATCTACATAGTCCAAGGGACCGCTAGTTAACGTAGATAGTCCAAGTGCCGCAAGTTAATCTACATAGTCCAAGGGCCCGCTAGTTAACCTACATAGTCCAAGTACCTGCTAGTTAACCTAGATCGTCCAAGTGCCCGCTAGGTAACCTACATAGTCCAAGGGCCCGCTAGTTAACCTAGATAGACCAAGTGCCCGCTAGGGAACCTATCTAGTCCAAGTACCCGCTAGGAAACGTACATAGTCCAAGTGTCCGCTAGGTAACATAGATTGTCCAAGTGCCCGCTAGGGAACATACATAGTCCAAGTGCCCGCTAGGTAACCTAGATAGTCCATGTGCTCGCTAGTTAACCTACAAAGTCCAAGTGCCTGCTAGGTAACCTAGATAGTCCAAGTGCCCACTAGTTAACCTACATAGTCCAGGTTCCCCCTAGGTAACCTAGATAGTCCAAGGGCCCACTAGGTAACCTACTTAGTCCAAATGCCCGATAGGGAACCTACATAGTGCAAGTGCCCGCTAGGTAACCTACATAGTCAAAATGCCCGATAGGGAACCTACATAGTCCAAGTGCCAGATAGGGAACCTACATAATCCAAGTGCCCGATAGGGAACCTACATTGTCCAATTGCCCGTTAGGTAACCTAGATAGTCCAAATGCCTGCTAGGGAACCCACATAGTCCAAGTGCCCACTAGGGAACTTACATAGTCTAAGGGCCCGCTTAAGGAACCTACATAGTCCAAGTGCCCGTTAGTTAACCTAGATAGTCCCAGTGCCCGCTAGGTAACCTAGATAGTCCAACATCCCGGTAGGTAACCTACATACTCCAAGTACCCGCTAGGTAACGTAGATAGTTCAAGTGCCCGCCAGGTAACCTATAAATTCTAAGTGCCCGCTAGGTAATCTATATAGTCCAAATGTCCACTAGGGAGCCTACATAGTCAAAATGCCCACTAGGTAACCTAGGTAGTCCAAGGGCCGCTAGGAAACCTACATAGTCCTAGTGCCCCCTAGTTAACCTACATTCTCCAAGTGCCCGATAGGGAACCTACATAGTCCAAATGCCCGCTAGGAAACCTACATAGTCCAAGTGCCCGATAGGGAACATACATAATCCAAATGCCCGCCAGGAAACCCACATAGTGCAAATGCCCGCTAGGGAATTTACATAGTCCAAGGGCCCGCTAGGGAACCTACATAGTCCAAGTGTCCATTAGTTAACCTAGATAGTCCAAGTGCCCGCTTGGTAACCTCGATAGTCCAACAGCCCGCAAGGTAACCTACATACTCCAAGAAACCGCTAGGTAACGTAGATAGTTCATTTGCCAGTTAGGTAACCTAGATAGTCCAAGTGTCCGGTAGGTAACCTACAAAGTCTAAGTGCCCGCTAGTATATCTATATAGTCCAAATGCCCGCTAGGGAATCTACATAGTCCAAGGGCCCGCTAGTTAACCTAGATAGTCCAAGTGCCGCTAGTTAATCTACATAGTCCAAGGGCCCGCTAGGTAACCTAGATAGTCCAAGGGCCCGCTAATTAACCTACATAGTCCATGTGCCCGGTAGTTAACTTACATAGTTCAAGTGTCCATAGGGAACATACATAGCCCAAGTGCCCGCTAGGGAACATACATAGTCCAAGTGCCCGCTAGGGAATCTACATATTCCAAGGGCCCGCTAGTTAATGTAGATAGTCCAAGTTCCGCTAGTTAATCTACATAGTTCAAGGGCCCGCTAGTTAACCTACATAGTCCAAGTACCCGCTAGTTAACCTAGATCGTCCAAGTGCCCGCTAGGTAACCTACATAGTCCAAGGGCCCGCTAGTTAACCTAGATAGTCCACGTGCCCTCTAGTTAACCTACATAGTCCAAGTGCCCGCTAGGTAACCAATATAGTCCAAATGCCCGCTAGGGGCCCTAATAGTCCAAATGCCCGCTAGTTAACCTAGATAGTCCAAGTGCTCACTAGTTAACCTAGATAGTCCAAGTGCCCGCTAGTTAACCTAGATAGACCAAGTGCCCGCTAGGGAACATATCTAGTCCAAGTACCCGCTAGGAAACGTACATAGTCCAAGTGCCCGCTAGGTAACATAGATAGTCCAAGTGTTCGCTAGTTAACCTACATAGTCCAAGTGCCTGCTAGGTAACCTAGATAGTCCAAGTGCCCACTAGTTAACCTACATATTCCAGGTTCCCACTAGGTAACCTAGACAGTCCAAGTGCCCACTAGATAACCTACATAGTCCAGGTTCCCCCTAGGTAACATAGATAGTTCAAGGGCCCGCTAGGTACCCTACATAGTCCAAATGCCCGATAGGGAACCTACATAGTCCAAGTGCCCGCTAGGTAGCCTACATAGTCCAAATGCCCTCTAGGGAACCTACATAGTCCAAGTGCCCGTTAGGTAACCTAGATAGTCCAAATGCCCGGAGGGAACCCACATAGTCCAAGTGCCCGCTAGGGAACTTACATATTCCAAGGGCCCGCTAGGGAACCTACATAGTCCAAGTGCCGCGTTAGTTAATCTAAATAGTCCCAGTGCCCGCTAGGTAACCTAGATAGTACAACAGCCCGGTAGGTAACGTACATACTCCAAGTACCCGCTAGGTAACGTAGATAGTTTAAGGGCCAGCTAGGTAACCTAGATAGTCCAAGTGCCCGCTAGGTAACCTACAAAGTCTAAGTGCCCGCTAGGTAATCTATATAGTCCAAATGACCACTAGGGAGCCTATATAGTCCAAAAGCCCGCTAGGTAACCTACAAAGTCTAAGTGCTCGCTAGGTAATCTATATAGTCCAAATGACCACTAGGGAGCCTATATAGTCCAAATGCCCGCTAGGTAACCTAGGTAGTCCAAGGGCCCGCTAGGAAACCTACATAGTCCTAGTGCCCCCTAGTTAACCTACATTCTCCAAGTGCCCGATAGGGAACCTACATAGTCCAAGTGCCCGCTAGGTAACCTACATTGTCCAAGTGCCCGATAGGGAACCTACATAATCCAAGTGCCCGCTAGGGAACCTACATAGTCCAAGTGCCCGGTACTTAACTTACATAGTACAAATGTCCATAGGGAATATACATAGTCCAAATGCCCGCTAGGGAATCTACATAGTCCAATGGCCCGCTAGTTAAAGTAGATAGTCCAAGTTCCGCTAGTTAATCTACATAGTTCAAGGGTCCGCTAGTTAACCTACATAGTCCAAGTACCCGCTAGTTAACCTAGATCGTCCAAGTGTCCGCTAGTTAATCTACATAGTACAAGTGCCCGCTCGGGAATCTAGTTAGTCCAAGTACCCGCTCTGGAACCTACATAGTCCAAGTGCCTGCTAGGGAACCTACATAGTACAAGTGCCCGCGCTGGAACATACATAGTCCAATTGCCCGCTAGGGAATCTACATAGTCCAAGGGCCCGCTAGTTAACGTAGATAGTCCAAGTGCCGCTAGTTAATCTACATAGTCCAAGGGCCCGCTAGTTAACCTACATAGTCCAAGTACCCGCTAGTTAACCTAGATCGTCCAAGTGCCCGCTAGGTAACCTACATAGTCCAAGGGCCCGCTAGTTAACCTACATAGTCCAAGGGCCCGCTAGGTAACCTAGACAGTTCAAGTGACCACTAAGTTACGTACATAGTCCAAGTGCCCGTTCATTAACCTACATAGTCCAAATGCCCGCTAGGTAACCAATATAGTCCAAATGCCCGCTAGGGGCCCTAATAATCCAAATACCCGCTAGTTAACCAACATAGACCAAGTGCCCACTAGGGAACCTATCTAGTCCAAGTAACCGCTAGGAAACGTACATAGTCCAAGAGCCCGCTAGGTAACATAGATAGTACAAGTGCCCGCTAGGGAACGTACATAGTCCAAGTGCCCGCTAGGTAACCTAGATAGTCCAAGTGCTCGCTAGTTAACCTACATAGTCCAAGTGCCTGCTAGGTAACCTAGATAGTCCAAGTGCCCACTAGTTAACCTACATAGTCCAGGTTCCCCTAGGTAACCTAGATAGTCCAAGGGCCCGCTAGGTAACCTACAAAGTCTAAGTGCCCGCTAGGTAATCTACATAGTCCAAGTGCCCGCTAGGTAACCTACATAGTCCAGGTTCCCCCTAGGTAACCTAGATAGTCCAAGGGCCCGCTAGGTAACCTACATAGTCCAAATGCCTGATAGGGAACCTACATAGTCCAAGGGCCCGCTAGGTAACCTACATAGTCCAAGTGCCTGATAGGGAACCTACATAATCCAAGTGCCCGCTTAGGAACCTACATTGTCCAAGTGCCCGTTAGGTAACCTAGATAGTCCAAATGCCCGCTAGAGAACCCACATAGTCCAAGTGCCCGCTAGGGAACTTACAGAGTCCAAGGGCCCGAAGGGAACCTACATAGTCCAAGTGCCCGTTAGTTAACCTAGATAGTCCCAGTGCCCGCTAGGTAACCTAGATAGTCCAACAGCCTGGTAGGTAACCTACATACTCCAAGTACCCGCTAGGTAACGTAGATAGTTCAAGCGCCAGCTAGGTAACCTAGATAGTCCAAGTGCCCTCTAGGTAACCTACAAAGTTTAAGTGCCCGCTAGGTAATCTATATAGTCCAAATGACCACTAGGGAGCCTACATAGTCCAAATGCCCTCTAGGTAACCTAGGTAGTCCAAGGGCCCGCTAGGAAACCTACATAGTCCTAGTGCCCCCTAGTTAACCTACATTCTCCATGTTCCCGATACGGAACCTACATATTCCAAGTGCCCGTTAGGTAACCTACATTGTCCAAGTGCCCGATAGGGAACCTACATAGTCCAAGTGCCCGCTAGGTAACCTATATAGTCCAAGGGTCCGCTAGGGAATTTACATAGTCCAAGGGCCCGCTAGGGAACCTACATAGTCCAAGTGTCTGTTAGTTAACCTAGATAGTCCAAGTGCCCGCTTGGTAACCTAGATAGTCCAACAGCCCGCTAAGTAACCTACATACTCCAAGAACCCGCTAGGTAACGTAGATAGTTCATGTGCCAGCTAGGTACCCTAGATAGTCCAAGTGTCCGCTAGGTAACCTACAAAATCTAAGTGCCCGCTAGTATATCTATATAGTCCAAATGCCCGCTAGGGAATCTACATAGTCCAAGGGCCCGCTAGTTAACGTAGATAGTCCAAGTGCCGCTAGTTAATCTACATAGTCCAAGGGCCCACTAGGTAACCTAGATAGTCCAAGGGCCCGCTAGTTAACCTACATAGTCCAAGTGCCCGGTAGTTAACTTACATAGTTCATGTGTCCATAGGGAACATACATAGCCCAAGTGCCCGCTAGGGAACATATATAGTCCAAGTGCCCGCTAGGGAATCTACATAGTCCAAGGGCCCGCTAGTTAATGTAGATAGTCCAAGTTCCGCTAGTTAATCTACATAGTTCAAGGGCCCGCTAGGTAACCTAGATCATCCAAGTGTCCGCTAGTTAATCTACATAGTACAAGTGCCCGCTTGGGAATCTAGTTAGTCCAAGTGCCCGCTTTGGAACCTACATAGTCCAAGTGCCTGCTAGGGAACCTACATAGTCCAAGTGCCTGCGCTGGAATATACATAGTCCAAGTGCCCGCTAGGGAAATTACATAGTCCAAGGGCCCGCTAGTTAACCTACATAGTCCAAGTACCCGCAAGTTAATCTACATAGTCCAAGGACCCGCTAGTTAACCTACATAGTCCAAGTACCCGCTAGTTAACCTAGATCGTCCAAGTGCCCGCTAGGTAACCTATATAGTCCAAGGGCCCGCTAGTTAACCTACATAGTCCAAGGGACCGCTAGTTAACCTACATCGTCCAAGAGCCTGCTAGTTAACCTAGATAGACCACGTGCCCGCTAGTTAACCTACATAGTCCAAGTGCCCGCTAGGTAACCTAGACAATTCAAGTGACCACTAGGTTACCTACATAGTCCAAGTGCCCGTTCGTTAACCTACATAGTCCAAATGCCCGGTAGGTAACCAATATAGTCCAAATGCCCGCTAGGGGCCCTAATAGTCCAAATGCCCGCCAATTAACCTAGATAGTCCAAGTGCTCACTAGTTAACCTAGATAGTCCAAGTGCCCGCTAGTTAACCTAGATAAACCAAGTGCCCGCTAGCGAACCTATCTAGTCCAAGTACTCGCTAGGAAACGTACATAGTCCAAGTGCCCGCTAGGTAACCTAGATAGTCCAAGTGCTCGCTAGTTAACCTACATAGTCCAAGTGCCTGCTAGGTAACCTATATAGTCCAAGTGCCCACTAGTTAACCTACATAGTCCAGGTTCCCCTAGGTAACCTAGATAGTCCAAGGGCCCGCTAGGTAACCTACAAAGTCTAAGTGCCCGCTAGGTAATCTACATAGTCCAAGTGCCCGCTAGGTAACCTACATAGTCCAGGTTCCCCCTAGGTAACCTAGATAGTCCAAGGGCCCGCTAGGTAACCTACATAGTCCAAATGCCTGATAGGGAACCTACATAGTCCAAGTGCCCGCTAGATAACCTACATAGTCCAAATGCCCGCTAGTTAACCTACATAGTCCAAGTGCCTGATAGGGAACCTACATAATCCAAGTGCCCGCTTAGGAACCTACATTGTCCAAGTGCCCGTTAGGTAACCTAGATAGTCCAAATGCCCGCTAGAGAACCCACATAGTCCAAGTGCCCGCTAGGGAACTTACAGAGTCCAAGGGCCCGAAGGGAACCTACATAGTCCAAGTGCCCGTTAGTTAACCTAGATAGTCCCAGTGCCCGCTAGGTAACCTAGATAGTCCAACAGCCTGGTAGGTAACCTACATACTCCAAGTACCCGCTAGGTAACGTAGATAGTTCAAGCGCCAGCTAGGTAACCTAGATAGTCCAAGTGCCCTCTAGGTAACCTACAAAGTCTAAGTGCCCGCTAGGTAATCTATATAGTCCAAATGACCACTAGGGAGCCTACATAGTCCAAATGCCCTCTAGGTAACCTAGGTAGTCCAAGGGCCCGCTAGGAAACCTACATAGTCCTAGTGCCCCCTAGTTAACCTACATTCTCCATGTTCCCGATAGTGAACCTACATATTCCAAGTGCCCGTTATGTAACCTACATTGTCCAAGTGCCCAATAGGGAACCTACATAGTCCAAGTGCCCGCTAGGTAACCTATATAGTCCAAGGGCCCGCTAGGGAATTTACATAGTCCAAGGGCCCGCTAGGGAACCTACATAGTCCAAGTGTCTGTTAGTTAACCTAGATAGTCCAAGTGCCCAATTGGTAACCTAGATAGTCCAACAGCCCGCTAAGTAACCTACATACTCCAAGAACCCACTAGGTAACGTAGATAGTTCATGTGCCAGCTAGGTACCCTAGATAGTCCAAGTGTCCGCTAGGTAACCTACAAAATCTAAGTGCCCTCTAGTATATCTATATAGCCCAAATGCCCGCTAGGGAATCTACATAGTCCAAGGGCCCACTAGTTAACGTAGATAGTCCAAGTGCCGCTAGTTAATCTACATAGTCCAAGGGCCCACTAGGTAACCTAGATAGTCCAAGGGCCCGCTAGTTAACCTACATAGTCCAAGTGCCCGGTAGTTAACTTACATAGTTCATGTGTCCATAGGGAACATACATAGCCCAAGTGCCCGCTAGGGAACATATATAGTCCAAGTGCCCGCTAGGGAATCTACATAGTCCAAGGGCCCGCTAGTTAATGTAGATAGTCCAAGTTCCGCTAGTTAATCTACATAGTTCAAGGGCCCGCTAGGTAACCTAGATCATCCAAGTGTCCGCTAGTTAATCTACATAGTACAAGTGCCCGCTCGGGAATCTAGTTAGTCCAAGTGCCCGCTTTGGAACCTACATAGTCCAAGTGCCTGCTAGGGAACCTACATAGTCCAAGTGCCTGCGCTGGAATATACATAGTCCAAGTGCCCGCTAGGGAAATTACATAGTCCAAGGGCCCGCTAGTTAACCTACATAGTCCAAGTACCCGCAAGTTAATCTACATAGTCCAAGGGCCCGCTAGTTAACCTACATAGTCCAAGTACCCGCTAGTTAACCTAGATCGTCCAAGTGCCCGCTAGGTAACCTATATAGTCCAAGGGCCCGCTAGTTAACCTACATAGTCCAAGGGACCGCTAGTTAACCTACATCGTCCAAGAGCCTGCTAGTTAACCTAGATAGACCACGTGCCCGCTAGTTAACCTACATAGTCCAAGTGCCCGCTAGGTAACCTAGACAATTCAAGTGACCACTAGGTTACCTACATAGTCCAAGTGCCCGTTCGTTAACCTACATAGTCCAAATGCCCGGTAGGTAACCAATATAGTCCAAATGCCCGCTAGGGGCCCTAATAGTCCAAATGCCCGCTAGTTAACCTAGATAGTCCAAGTGCTCACTAGTTAACCTAGATAGTCCAAGTGCCCGCTAGTTAACCTAGATAGACCAAGTGCCCGCTAGCGAACCTATCTAGTCCAAGTACTCGCTAGGAAACGTACATAGTCCAAGTGCCCGCTAGGTAACATAGATAGTCCAAGTGCCCGCTAGGGAACGTACATAGTCCAAGTGCCCGCTAGGTAACCTAGATAGTCCAAGTGCTTGCTAGTTTACCTACAGAGTCCAAATGCCCGATAGGGAACCTACATAGTCCAAGTGCCCGCTAGGTAACCTACATAGTCCAAATGCCCGCTAGTTAACCTACATAGTCCAAGTGCCCGATAGGGAACCTACATAATCCAAGTGCCTGCTAGGGAACCTACATTGTCCAAGTGCCCGTTAGGTAACCTAGATAGTCCAAATGCCCGCTAGGGAACCCACATAGTCCACGTGCCCGCTAGGGAACTTACATAGTCTAAGGGCCCGCTAGGGAACCTACATAGTCCAAGTGCCAGTTATTTAACCTAGATAGTCCCAGTGCCCGTTAGGTAACATAGATAGTCCAACAGCCCGGTAGGTAACCTACATACTCCAAGTACCCGCTAGGTAACGTAGATAGTTCAAGTGCCAGAAAGGTAACCTAGATAGTCCAAGTGCCCGCTAGGTAACCTACAAAGTCTAAGTGCCCACTAGGTAATCTATATAGTCCAAATAGCTGCTAAGTAACCTAGGTAGTCCAAGGGCCCGCTTGGAAACCTACATAGTCCTAGTGCCCCCTAGTTAACCTACATTCTCCAAGTGCCCGATAGGGAACCTACACAGTCCAAGTTCCCGCTAGGTAACCTACATAGTCCAAATTGCCCGATAGGGAACCTATATAATCCAAGTACCCGCTAGGGAACCTACATAGTCCAAGTGCCCGTTAGGTAACCTAGATAGTCCAAATGCCAGCCGGGAAACCCACATAGTCCAAGTGCCCGCTAGGGAATTTACATAGTCCAAGGGCCCGCTAGGGAACCTACATAGTCCAAGTGCCCGTTAGTTAACCTAGATAGTCCAAGTGCCCGCTTGGTAACCTAGATTGTCCAACAGCCCGCTAGGTAACCTACATACTCCAAGAACCCGCTAGATAACGTAGATAGTTCATGTGCCAGCTAGGTAACCTAGATAGTCCAAGTGTCCTTTAGGTAACCTACAAAATCTAAGTGCCCGCTAGATTATCTACATAGTCCAAATGCACGCTAGGGAATCTACATAGACCAAGGGCCCACTAGTTTACGTAGATAGTCCAAGTGCCCCTAGTTAATCTACATAGCCCAAGGGCCCGCTAGTTAACCTACATAGTCCAAGTACCCGCTAGGTAACCTAGATCGTCCAAGTGCCCGCTAGGTAACCTACATATTCCAAGGGCCCGCTAGTTAACCTACATAGTTCAAGGGCCTGCTAGGTAACCTACAAAGTCTAAGTGCCCGCTAGGTTATCTATATAGTCCAAATGCCCCCTAGGGAACCTACATAGTCCTAGTGCCCGCTAGTTAACCTAGATCGTGCAAGGGTCCGCTAGTTAACCTACATAGTCCAAGTGCCAGTTAGCTAACCTAGATAGTCAAAGGGCCCGCTAGTTGACCTACATAGTCCAAGTGCCCGCTGGGTAACCAAGATAGTCCAAGTGCTCGCTAGTTAACCTACATAGTCCAAGTGCCTGCTAGGTAACATAGAGAGTCCAAGTGCCCACTAGTTAACCTACATAGTCCAGGTTCCCCCTAGGTAACCTAGATTGTTCAAGGGCCCGCTAGGTAACCTACATAGTCCAAATGCCCGATAGGAACCTACATAATCCAAGTGCCCGCTAGGGAACCTACATTGTCCAAGTGCCCGTTAGGTAACCTAGATAGTCCAAATGCCCGCTAGGGAACTTACATAGTCCAAGTGCCCGCTAGGTAACCTAGATAGTCCAACAGCCCGGTAGGTAACCTACATACTCCAAGTACCCGCTAGGTAACGTAGATAGTTCAAGTGACAGCAAGGTAACCTAGATAGTCCAAGTGCCCGCTAGGTAACCTACAAAGTCTAAGTGCCCGCTAGGTAAACTATATAGTCCAAATGAACACTAGGGAGCCTACATAGTCCAAATGCCCGCTAGGTAACCTAGGTAGTCCAAGGGCCCGCTTGGAAACCTAGATAGTCCTAGTGCCCCCTAGTTAACCTACATTCTCCAAGTGTCCGATAGGGAACCTACAGAGTCCAAGTGCCCTCTAGGTAACCTACATAGTCCAAGTGCCCGATAGGGAACCTACATAATCCAAGTGCCCGCTAGGGAACCTACATTGTCCAAGTGCCCGTTAGGTAACCTAGATAGTCCAAATGACGGCCATGGAACCCACATAGTCCAAGTGCCCGCTAGGGAATTTACATAGTCCAAGGTCCTGCTAGGGAACCTACATAGTCCAAGTGCCCGTTAGTTAACGTAGATAGTCCAAGTGCCCGCTTGGTAACCTAGATAGTCCAACAGCCCGCTAGGTAACCTACATACTCCAAGAACCCGCTAGGTAACGTAGATAGTTCATGTGCCATCTAGGTAACCTAGATAGTCCAAGTGTCCTCTAGGTAACCTACAAAGTCTAAGTGCCCGCTAGATTATCTATATAGTCCAAATGCCTGCTAGGGAATCTACATAGTCCAAGGGCCCGCTAGTTAACGTAGATAGTCCAAGTGCCGCTAGTTAATCTACATAGCCCAAGGGCCCCCTAGTTAACCTACATAGTCCAAGTACCCGCTAGGTAACCCAGATCGTCCAAGTGCTCGCTAGGTAACCTACATAGTCCAAGGGCCCGCTAGTTAACCTACATAGTCCAAGGGCCCTCTAGGTAACCTACAAAGTCTAAGTGCCCGCTAGGTTATCTATATAGTCCAAATGCCCCCTAGGGAACCTACATAGTCCAAGTGCCCGCTAGGTAACCTAGATAATCCAAGTGCCCGCTAGTTAACCTAAATAGTCCTAGTGCCCGCTAGTTAACCTAGATCGTCCAAGTGCCCGCTAGTTAACCAACATAGTCAATGGCCCCGCTCGTTACCCTACATAGTGCAAGAGCCCGCTAGTTAACCTAGATCGTGCAAGTGTCCGCTAGTTAACCTACAGAGTCCAAGTGCCAGTTAGCTAACCTAGATAGTCCAAGGGCCCGCTAGTTGACCTACATAGTCCAAGTGCCCGCTGGGTAACCTAGATAATCCAAGTGCCCGCTAGGGAACCTTCATAGTCCAAGTGCCAGCTAGGTAACCTAGATAGTCCAAGTGCCCGCTAGTTAACCTAGATAGTCCTATTTCCCGTTAGTTAACCTAGAGTGTCCAAGTGCCCACTAGGGGACGTACTTAGTCCAAGTGCCCGTTAGGTAACCTAGATAGTGCAAGTGCCCGCTAGTTAACCTATATACCAAGTGCCCGCTACGTAACCTAGATAGTCCAAGGGCACGCTAGTTAACCTACATATTCCAAGTGAACGCTAGGCAACCTAGATAGTCCAAGTGCCTGCTAGGTAACCTACATAGTGCAAGTGTCCACTAGTTAACCTACATATTCCAAGTGCCCGCTAGTTAACATAGATAGTCCAAGTGCCCGCTAGGGAACGTACATAGTCCAAGTGCCCGCTAGGTAACCTAGATAGTGCAAGTGCCCGCTAGTTAACCTAGATAGTTGAAGTACCTGCTAGGTAACCTAGATCGTCCAAGGGCCCCCTAGTTAGCCTACATAGTCCAAGTGCCCGCTAGGTAACCTAGATAGTCCAAGTGCCCTTTCGGTAACCTAGATAGTCCAAGTGCCCTTTAGGGAACCTAGATAGTCCAAGGGCCCGCTAGTAAACCTATATAGTCCATGGGCCCGCTAGTTAACCTACATAATGCAAGTGTCCGCTAGTTAACCTACATATTCCAAGTGCCCGCTATTTAACCTATATAATCTAAGTGCCAGCTAGGTAACCTAGATAGTACAAGTGCCCGCTAGGGAATCTAGATAGCCCAAGTGCCTGTTAGCTAACCTAGATAATCCAAGTGGCGGCTAGGTAACCTACATAGTCCAAGTGCCCGTTCGTTAACCTAGATAATCCAAGTACCCGCTAGGTAACCTAGACAGTCCAAGTGCCCGCTAGTTAACCTACATAGTCCAAGTGCCCGATAGTGAACCTACATAATCCAAGTGCCCGCTCGGCAACCTACATACTCCAAGTGCCCGTTAGTTAACCTAGATAGTCAAAGTGCCTGCTAGGTAACCTAGATAGTCCAAGTGTCCGCTAGGTAACCTACATAGTCCAAGTTCCCGATGGTAACCTAAATAGTCCAAATGACCGCTAGGGAAACTACATAGTCCAAGTGCCTGCTAGTTAAACTAGATAGTCCAAGTGCCTGCTAGGTAACCTACATAATCCATGGGCCCGCTAATTAAACTATATAGTGCAAGGGCCCGCTAGTTAACCTAGATCGTGCAAGTGTCCGCTAGTTAGCCTATATACCAAGTGCCCGCTACATAACCTAGATAGTCCAAGGGCACGCTAGTTAACCTACATAGTGCAAGTGCCCGCTAGGCAACCTAGATAGTCCTAAGTGCCCGCTAAGGAACCTACATAGTCCAGGTGCACGCTAGTCAACCTATATAGTCCATGTGCCCGCTAGTTAACCTAGATAGTCCAAGTGCCTGCTAGGTAACCTACATAGTGCAAGTGTCCGCTAGTTAACCTACATAGTCCAAGTGCCCGCTAGTTAACCTAGATAGTTCAAGTACCCGCTAGGTAACCTAGATAATCCAAGTGCCTTTTCAGTAACCTAGATAGTCCAAGTGCCCTTTAGGGAACCTAGATAGTCCAAGGGCCCGCTAGTAAACCTACATAGTCCAAGGGCTCGCTAGTTAACCTACATATTCCAAGTGCCCGCTAGTTATCCTACATAATCTAAGTGCCAGCTAGGTATCCTAGATAGTACAAGAGCCCGCTAGGTAACCTAGATAGTCTAAGTGCCCGTTAGTTAACCTAGATAGTCCAAGTGCCCACTAGGGGACGTAATTAGTCCATGTGCCCATTAGCTAACCTAGATAGTCCAAGTGCCCGCTAGTTAACATTGATCATCCAAGTGCCCGCTAGTTAACCTAGATAGTCCAAGTGCCCTCTAGTTAACCTAGATCGTCCAAGTGCCCGCAAGTTAACCTACATAGTCCAAAGGCACGCTAGTTAACCTACATAGTACAAGGTCCGCTCGTTAACCTAGATAGTCCAAGTGCTCGCTAGTTAACCTACATAGTACAAGGGCCCAGTAGTTGACCTAGATGGTCCAAGTGCCCGCTATCTGACCGAGATAGTCCAAGTGCCCGCTAGGTAACCTAAGTAGTTCAAATATCCGATAGGGATCCTACATAGTCCAAGTGCCCTCTAGGTAACCTACATTGTCCAAGTGCCAGTTCCTTAACCTAGATGGTGCAAGTGCCCCCTGGGTAACCTAGACTGTCCAAGTGCCCGCTAGGTTACTTACATAGTCCAAGTGGCCGTTCGTTAACCTAGATAGTCCAAGTGCCCTCTAGGAAACCTACATAGTCCAAGGGCCCGCTAAGTAACCT
The DNA here is from genome assembly GCF_050624435.1 of Tenrec ecaudatus. Taxonomy (NCBI): domain Eukaryota; kingdom Metazoa; phylum Chordata; class Mammalia; order Afrosoricida; family Tenrecidae; genus Tenrec; species Tenrec ecaudatus. The sequence goes on along the minus strand of NW_027459292.1, from coordinate 51,721 downwards.
AGATAGTCCAAGTGCCCGCTAGGTAACCTAGAGTCCAAGTGCTCGCTAGTTAACCTACATAGTCCAAGTGCCCGCTATGTAACCTAGATAGTCAAAGTGCCCATTAGATAACCTAGGTAGTCCAAGTGCCCGCTAGGTAACTTACATTGTCCAAGTTCCCGCTAGGTAACCTAGATAGTCCACGTGCCCGTTACCTAACCTAGATAGTCCAAGTGCCAGCTAGGCAACCTACATAGTCCAAGAGCCCGTTCGTTAACCTAGAAGTCCAAGTGCCCGCTAGGTAACCTAGACAGTCCAAGTGCCCGCTAGGTTACCTGCATATTCCAAGTGCCCATTCGTTAACCTAGATAGTCCAAGTGCCCACTAGGTAACCTACACAGTCCAAGTGCCCGCTAGGTAACCTATATAGTCCAAGTGCCCGCTAGGTAACCTAGATAGTCCAAGTGCCCTTTAGGGAACCTAGATAGTCCAAGTGCCCTTTAGGGAACCTAGATAGTCCAAGGGCCCGCTAGTAAACCTACATAGTCCATGGGCCCGCTAGTTAACCTACATATTCCAAGTGCCCGCTAGTTAACCTACATAATCTAAGTGCCCGTTGGCTAACCTAGATAGTCCAAGGGCCTGCTAGTTGACCTACATAGTCAAAGTGCCAGCTAGGTAACCTAGGTAGTACAAGTGCCCGCTAGGGAGCCTAGATAGTCCAAGTGCCTGTTAGCTAACCTAGATAGTCCAAGTGGCGGCTAGGAAACCTACATAGTCCAAGTGCCTGTTCGTTAACCTAGATAATCCAAGTGCCCATTCGTTAACCGAGATAATCCAAGTGCCCACTAGGTAACCTAGACAGTCCAAGTGCCCGCTAGTTAACCTACAACGTCCAAGTGCCCTATAGGGAACCTACATAATCCAAGTGCCCGCTAGGCAACCTACATAGTCCAAGTGCCCGTTAGTTAACCTAGATAGTCAAATTGCCTGCTAGGTAACCTAGATAGTCCAAGTGCCCGCTAGGTAACCTAAATAGTCCAAATGCCTTCTAGGGAAACTACATAGTCCAAGTGCCCGCTAGTTAACCTAGATTGTCCAAGTGCCTGCTAGTAAACCTACATAATCCATGGGCCCGCTAGTTAACCTACATAGTGCAAGGGCCCGCTAGTTAACCTAGATCGTGCAAGTGTCCGCTAGTTAGCCTATATAGTCCAAGTGCCCGCTCTTTAACCTATATACCAAGTGCCCGCTACGTAACCTAGATATTCCAAGGGCACGCTAGTTAACCTACATAGTGCAAGTGCCCGCTAGGCAACCTAGATAGTCCAAGTGCCCGCTAAGGAACCTACATAGTCCAAGTGCACGCTAGTTAACCTATATAGTCCAAGTGCCCGCTAGTTAACCTAGATCTTCAAAGTGCCTGCTAGGTAACCTACATAGTGCAAGTGTCCGCTAGTTAACCTACATAGTCCAAGTGCCCGCTATGTAACCTAGATAGTCCAAGTGCCCGCTAGGTAACTTACATTGTCCAAGTTCCCGCTAGGTAACCTAGATAGTCCAAGTGCCCGTTACCTAACCTAGATAGTCCAAGTGCCCGCTAGGCAACCTACATAGTCCAAGAGCCCGTTCGTTAACCTAGAAGTCCAAGTGCCCGCTAGGTAACCTAGACAGTCCAAGTGCCCGCTAGGTTACCTGCATATTCCAAGTGCCCATTCGTTAACCTAGATAGTCCAAGTGCCCACTAGGTAACCTACATAGTCCAAGTGCCCGCTAGGTAACCTAGACAATTCAAGTGACCACTAGGTTACCTACATAGTCCAAGTGCCCGTTCGTTAACCTACATAGTCCAAATGCCCGGTAGGTAACCAATATAGTCCAAATGCCCGCTAGGGGCCCTAATAGTCCAAATGCCCGCTAGTTAACCTAGATAGTCCAAGTGCTCACTAGTTAACCTAGATAGTCCAAGTGCCCGCTAGTTAACCTAGATAGACCAAGTGCCCGCTAGCGAACCTATCTAGTCCAAGTACTCGCTAGGAAACGTACATAGTCCAAGTGCCCGCTAGGTAACCTAGATAGTCCAAGTGCTCGCTAGTTAACCTACATAGTCCAAGTGCCTGCTAGGTAACCTATATAGTCCAAGTGCCCACTAGTTAACCTACATAGTCCAGGTTCCCCTAGGTAACCTAGATAGTCCAAGGGCCCGCTAGGTAACCTACAAAGTCTAAGTGCCCGCTAGGTAATCTACATAGTCCAAGTGCCCGCTAGGTAACCTACATAGTCCAGGTTCCCCCTAGGTAACCTAGATAGTCCAAGGGCCCGCTAGGTAACCTACATAGTCCAAATGCCTGATAGGGAACCTACATAGTCCAAGTGCCCGCTAGGTAACCTACATAGTCCAAATGCCTGCTAGTTAACCTACATAGTCCAAGTGCCTGATAGGGAACCTACATAATCCAAGTGCCCGCTTAGGAACCTACATTGTCCAAGTGCCCGTTAGGTAACCTAGATAGTCCAAATGCCCGCTAGAGAACCCACATAGTCCAAGTGCCCGCTAGGGAACTTACAGAGTCCAAGGGCCCGAAGGGAACCTACATAGTCCAAGTGCCCGTTAGTTAACCTAGATAGTCCCAGTGCCCGCTAGGTAACCTAGATAGTCCAACAGCCTGGTAGGTAACCTACATACTCCAAGTACCCGCTAGGTAACGTAGATAGTTCAAGCGCCAGCTAGGTAACCTAGATAGTCCAAGTGCCCTCTAGGTAACCTACAAAGTCTAAGTGCCCGCTAGGTAATCTATATAGTCCAAATGACCACTAGGGAGCCTACATAGTCCAAATGCCCTCTAGGTAACCTAGGTAGTCCAAGGGCCCGCTAGGAAACCTACATAGTCCTAGTGCCCCCTAGTTAACCTACATTCTCCATGTTCCCGATAGTGAACCTACATATTCCAAGTGCCCGTTATGTAACCTACATTGTCCAAGTGCCCAATAGGGAACCTACATAGTCCAAGTGCCCGCTAGGTAACCTATATAGTCCAAGGGCCCGCTAGGGAATTTACATAGTCCAAGGGCCCGCTAGGGAACCTACATAGTCCAAGTGTCTGTTAGTTAACCTAGATAGTCCAAGTGCCCGCTTGGTAACCTAGATAGTCCAACAGCCCGCTAAGTAACCTACATACTCCAAGAACCCACTAGGTAACGTAGATAGTTCATGTGCCAGCTAGGTACCCTAGATAGTCCAAGTGTCCGCTAGGTAACCTACAAAATCTAAGTGCCCTCTAGTATATCTATATAGTCCAAATGCCCGCTAGGGAATCTACATAGTCCAAGGGCCCACTAGTTAACGTAGATAGTCCAAGTGCCGCTAGTTAATCTACATAGTCCAAGGGCCCACTAGGTAACCTAGATAGTCCAAGGGCCCGCTAGTTAACCTACATAGTCCAAGTGCCCGGTAGTTAACTTACATAGTTCATGTGTCCATAGGGAACATACATAGCCCAAGTGCCCGCTAGGGAACATATATAGTCCAAGTGCCCGCTAGGGAATCTACATAGTCCAAGGGCCCGCTAGTTAATGTAGATAGTCCAAGTTCCGCTAGTTAATCTACATAGTTCAAGGGCCCGCTAGGTAACCTAGATCATCCAAGTGTCCGCTAGTTAATCTACATAGTACAAGTGCCCGCTCGGGAATCTAGTTAGTCCAAGTGCCCGCTTTGGAACCTACATAGTCCAAGTGCCTGCTAGGGAACCTACATAGTCCAAGTGCCTGCGCTGGAATATACATAGTCCAAGTGCCCGCTAGGGAAATTACATAGTCCAAGGGCCCGCTAGTTAACCTACATAGTCCAAGTACCCGCAAGTTAATCTACATAGTCCAAGGGCCCGCTAGTTAACCTACATAGTCCAAGTACCCGCTAGTTAACCTAGATCGTCCAAGTGCCCGCTAGGTAACCTATATAGTCCAAGGGCCCGCTAGTTAACCTACATAGTCCAAGGGACCGCTAGTTAACCTACATCGTCCAAGAGCCTGCTAGTTAACCTAGATAGACCACGTGCCCGCTAGTTAACCTACATAGTCCAAGTGCCCGCTAGGTAACCTAGACAATTCAAGTGACCACTAGGTTACCTACATAGTCCAAGTGCCCGTTCGTTAACCTACATAGTCCAAATGCCCGGTAGGTAACCAATATAGTCCAAATGCCCGCTAGGGGCCCTAATAGTCCAAATGCCCGCTAGTTAACCTAGATAGTCCAAGTGCTCACTAGTTAACCTAGATAGTCCAAGTGCCCGCTAGTTAACCTAGATAGACCAAGTGCCCGCTAGCGAACCTATCTAGTCCAAGTACTCGCTAGGAAACGTACATAGTCCAAGTGCCCGCTAGGTAACATAGATAGTCCAAGTGCCCGCTAGGGAACGTACATAGTCCAAGTGCCCGCTAGGTAACCTAGATAGTCCAAGTGCTTGCTAGTTTACCTACAGAGTCCAAATGCCCGATAGGGAACCTACATAGTCCAAGTGCCCGCTAGGTAACCTACATAGTCCAAATGCCCGCTAGTTAACCTACATAGTCCAAGTGCCCGATAGGGAACCTACATAATCCAAGTGCCTGCTAGGGAACCTACATTGTCCAAGTGCCCGTTAGGTAACCTAGATAGTCCAAATGCCCGCTAGGGAACCCACATAGTCCACGTGCCCGCTAGGGAACTTACATAGTCTAAGGGCCCGCTAGGGAACCTACATAGTCCAAGTGCCAGTTATTTAACCTAGATAGTCCCAGTGCCCGTTAGGTAACATAGATAGTCCAACAGCCCGGTAGGTAACCTACATACTCCAAGTACCCGCTAGGTAACGTAGATAGTTCAAGTGCCAGAAAGGTAACCTAGATAGTCCAAGTGCCCGCTAGGTAACCTACAAAGTCTAAGTGCCCACTAGGTAATCTATATAGTCCAAATAGCTGCTAAGTAACCTAGGTAGTCCAAGGGCCCGCTTGGAAACCTACATAGTCCTAGTGCCCCCTAGTTAACCTACATTCTCCAAGTGCCCGATAGGGAACCTACACAGTCCAAGTTCCCGCTAGGTAACCTACATAGTCCAAATTGCCCGATAGGGAACCTATATAATCCAAGTACCCGCTAGGGAACCTACATAGTCCAAGTGCCCGTTAGGTAACCTAGATAGTCCAAATGCCCGCCGGGAAACCCACATAGTCCAAGTGCCCGCTAGGGAATTTACATAGTCCAAGGGCCCGCTAGGGAACCTACATAGTCCAAGTGCCCGTTAGTTAACCTAGATAGTCCAAGTGCCCGCTTGGTAACCTAGATTGTCCAACAGCCCGCTAGGTAACCTACATACTCCAAGAACCCGCTAGATAACGTAGATAGTTCATGTGCCAGCTAGGTAACCTAGATAGTCCAAGTGTCCTTTAGGTAACCTACAAAATCTAAGTGCCCGCTAGATTATCTACATAGTCCAAATGCACGCTAGGGAATCTACATAAGTCCAAGGGCCCACTAGTTTACGTAGATAGTCCAAGTGCCCCTAGTTAATCTACATAGCCCAAGGGCCCGCTAGTTAACCTACATAGTCCAAGTACCCGCTAGGTAACCTAGATCGTCCAAGTGCCCGCTAGGTAACCTACATATTCCAAGGGCCCGCTAGTTAACCTACATAGTTCAAGGGCCTGCTAGGTAACCTACAAAGTCTAAGTGCCCGCTAGGTTATCTATATAGTCCAAATGCCCCCTAGGGAACCTACATAGTCCTAGTGCCCGCTAGTTAACCTAGATCGTGCAAGGGTCCGCTAGTTAACCTACATAGTCCAAGTGCCAGTTAGCTAACCTAGATAGTCAAAGGGCCCGCTAGTTGACCTACATAGTCCAAGTGCCCGCTGGGTAACCAAGATAGTCCAAGTGCTCGCTAGTTAACCTACATAGTCCAAGTGCCTGCTAGGTAACATAGAGAGTCCAAGTGCCCACTAGTTAACCTACATAGTCCAGGTTCCCCCTAGGTAACCTAGATTGTTCAAGGGCCCGCTAGGTAACCTACATAGTCCAAATGCCCGATAGGAACCTACATAATCCAAGTGCCCGCTAGGGAACCTACATTGTCCAAGTGCCCGTTAGGTAACCTAGATAGTCCAAATGCCCGCTAGGGAACTTACATAGTCCAAGTGCCCGCTAGGTAACCTAGATAGTCCAACAGCCCGGTAGGTAACCTACATACTCCAAGTACCCGCTAGGTAACGTAGATAGTTCAAGTGACAGCAAGGTAACCTAGATAGTCCAAGTGCCCGCTAGGTAACCTACAAAGTCTAAGTGCCCGCTAGGTAAACTATATAGTCCAAATGAACACTAGGGAGCCTACATAGTCCAAATGCCCGCTAGGTAACCTAGGTAGTCCAAGGGCCCGCTTGGAAACCTAGATAGTCCTAGTGCCCCCTAGTTAACCTACATTCTCCAAGTGCCCGATAGGGAACCTACAGAGTCCAAGTGCCCTCTAGGTAACCTACATAGTCCAAGTGCCCGATAGGGAACCTACATAATCCAAGTGCCCGCTAGGGAACCTACATTGTCCAAGTGCCCGTTAGGTAACCTAGATAGTCCAAATGACGGCCATGGAACCCACATAGTCCAAGTGCCCGCTAGGGAATTTACATAGTCCAAGGGCCTGCTAGGGAACCTACATAGTCCAAGTGCCCGTTAGTTAACGTAGATAGTCCAAGTGCCCGCTTGGTAACCTAGATAGTCCAACAGCCCGCTAGGTAACCTACATACTCCAAGAACCCGCTAGGTAACGTAGATAGTTCATGTGCCATCTAGGTAACCTAGATAGTCCAAGTGTCCTCTAGGTAACCTACAAAGTCTAAGTGCCCGCTAGATTATCTATATAGTCCAAATGCCTGCTAGGGAATCTACATAGTCCAAGGGCCCGCTAGTTAACGTAGATAGTCCAAGTGCCGCTAGTTAATCTACATAGCCCAAGGGCCCCCTAGTTAACCTACATAGTCCAAGTACCCGCTAGGTAACCCAGATCGTCCAAGTGCTCGCTAGGTAACCTACATAGTCCAAGGGCCCGCTAGTTAACCTACATAGTCCAAGGGCCCTCTAGGTAACCTACAAAGTCTAAGTGCCCGCTAGGTTATCTATATAGTCCAAATGCCCCCTAGGGAACCTACATAGTCCAAGTGCCCGCTAGGTAACCTAGATAATCCAAGTGCCCGCTAGTTAACCTAAATAGTCCTAGTGCCCGCTAGTTAACCTAGATCGTCCAAGTGCCCGCTAGTTAACCAACATAGTCAATGGCCCCGCTCGTTACCCTACATAGTGCAAGAGCCCGCTAGTTAACCTAGATCGTGCAAGTGTCCGCTAGTTAACCTACAGAGTCCAAGTGCCAGTTAGCTAACCTAGATAGTCCAAGGGCCCGCTAGTTGACCTACATAGTCCAAGTGCCCGCTGGGTAACCTAGATAATCCAAGTGCCCGCTAGGGAACCTTCATAGTCCAAGTGCCAGCTAGGTAACCTAGATAGTCCAAGTGCCCGCTAGTTAACCTAGATAGTCCTATTTCCCGTTAGTTAACCTAGAGTGTCCAAGTGCCCACTAGGGGACGTACTTAGTCCAAGTGCCCGTTAGGTAACCTAGATAGTGCAAGTGCCCGCTAGTTAACCTATATACCAAGTGCCCGCTACGTAACCTAGATAGTCCAAGGGCACGCTAGTTAACCTACATATTCCAAGTGAACGCTAGGCAACCTAGATAGTCCAAGTGCCTGCTAGGTAACCTACATAGTGCAAGTGTCCACTAGTTAACCTACATATTCCAAGTGCCCGCTAGTTAACATAGATAGTCCAAGTGCCCGCTAGGGAACGTACATAGTCCAAGTGCCCGCTAGGTAACCTAGATAGTGCAAGTGCCCGCTAGTTAACCTAGATAGTTGAAGTACCCGCTAGGTAACCTAGATCGTCCAAGGGCCCCCTAGTTAGCCTACATAGTCCAAGTGCCCGCTAGGTAACCTAGATAGTCCAAGTGCCCTTTCGGTAACCTAGATAGTCCAAGTGCCCTTTAGGGAACCTAGATAGTCCAAGGGCCCGCTAGTAAACCTATATAGTCCATGGGCCCGCTAGTTAACCTACATAATGCAAGTGTCCGCTAGTTAACCTACATATTCCAAGTGCCCGCTATTTAACCTATATAATCTAAGTGCCAGCTAGGTAACCTAGATAGTACAAGTGCCCGCTAGGGAATCTAGATAGTCCAAGTGCCTGTTAGCTAACCTAGATAATCCAAGTGGCGGCTAGGTAACCTACATAGTCCAAGTGCCCGTTCGTTAACCTAGATAATCCAAGTACCCGCTAGGTAACCTAGACAGTCCAAGTGCCCGCTAGTTAACCTACATAGTCCAAGTGCCCGATAGTGAACCTACATAATCCAAGTGCCCGCTCGGCAACCTACATACTCCAAGTGCCCGTTAGTTAACCTAGATAGTCAAAGTGCCTGCTAGGTAACCTAGATAGTCCAAGTGCCCGCTAGGTAACCTACATAGTCCAAGTTCCCGATGGTAACCTAAATAGTCCAAATGACCGCTAGGGAAACTACATAGTCCAAGTGCCTGCTAGTTAAACTAGATAGTCCAAGTGCCTGCTAGGTAACCTACATAATCCATGGGCCCGCTAATTAAACTATATAGTGCAAGGGCCCGCTAGTTAACCTAGATCGTGCAAGTGTCCGCTAGTTAGCCTATATACCAAGTGCCCGCTACATAACCTAGATAGTCCAAGGGCACGCTAGTTAACCTACATAGTGCAAGTGCCCGCTAGGCAACCTAGATAGTCCTAAGTGCCCGCTAAGGAACCTACATAGTCCAGGTGCACGCTAGTCAACCTATATAGTCCATGTGCCCGCTAGTTAACCTAGATAGTCCAAGTGCCTGCTAGGTAACCTACATAGTGCAAGTGTCCGCTAGTTAACCTACATAGTCCAAGTGCCCGCTAGTTAACCTAGATAGTTCAAGTACCCGCTAGGTAACCTAGATAATCCAAGTGCCTTTTCGGTAACCTAGATAGTCCAAGTGCCCTTTAGGGAACCTAGATAGTCGAAGGGCCCGCAAGTAAACCTACATAGTCCAAGGGCTCGCTAGTTAACCTACATATTCCAAGTGCCCGCTAGTTATCCTACATAATCTAAGTGCCAGCTAGGTATCCTAGATAGTACAAGAGCCCGCTAGGTAACCTAGATAGTCTAAGTGCCCGTTAGTTAACCTAGATAGTCCAAGTGCCCACTAGGGGACGTAATTAGTCCATGTGCCCATTAGCTAACCTAGATAGTCCAAGTGCCCTCTAGTTAACCTAGATCGTCCAAGTGCCCGCAAGTTAACCTACATAGTCCAAAGGCACGCTAGTTAACCTACATAGTACAAGGTCCGCTCGTTAACCTAGATAGTCCAAGTGCTCGCTAGTTAACCTACATAGTACAAGGGCCCAGTAGTTGACCTAGATGGTCCAAGTGCCCGCTATCTGACCGAGATAGTCCAAGTGCCCGCTAGGTAACCTAAGTAGTTCAAATATCCGATAGGGATCCTACATAGTCCAAGTGCCCTCTAGGTAACCTACATTGTCCAAGTGCCAGTTCCTTAACCTAGATGGTGCAAGTGCCCCCTGGGTAACCTAGACTGTCCAAGTGCCCGCTAGGTTACTTACATAGTCCAAGTGCCCGTTCGTTAACCTAGATAGTCCAAGTGCCCTCTAGGAAACCTACATAGTCCAAGGGCCCGCTAAGTAACCTAGATAGTCCAAGTGCCCGCTAGGTAACCTAGAGTCCAAGTGCTCGCTAGTTAACCTACATAGTCCAAGTGCCCGCTATGTAACCTAGATAGTCAAAGTGCCCATTAGATAACCTAGGTAGTCCAAGTGCCCGCTAGGTAACTTACATTGTCCAAGTTCCCGCTAGGTAACCTAGATAGTCCACGTGCCCGTTACCTAACCTAGATAGTCCAAGTGCCAGCTAGGCAACCTACATAGTCCAAGAGCCCGTTCGTTAACCTAGAAGTCCAAGTGCCCGCTAGGTAACCTAGACAGTCCAAGTGCCCGCTAGGTTACCTGCATATTCCAAGTGCCCATTCGTTAACCTAGATAGTCCAAGTGCCCACTAGGTAACCTACACAGTCCAAGTGCCCGCTAGGTAACCTATATAGTCCAAGTGCCCGCTAGGTAACCTAGATAGTCCAAGTGCCCTTTAGGGAACGTAGATAGTCCATGTGCCCTTTAGGGAACCTAGATAGTCCAAGGGCCCGCTAGTAAACCTACATAGTCCATGGGCCCGCTAGTTAACCTACATATTCCAAGTGCCCGCTAGTTAACCTACATAATCTAAGTGCCCGTTGGCTAACCTAGATAGTCCAAGGGCCTGCTAGTTGACCTACATAGTCAAAGTGCCAGCTAGGTAACCTAGGTAGTACAAGTGCCCGCTAGGGAGCCTAGATAGTCCAAGTGCCTGTTAGCTAACCTAGATAGTCCAAGTGGCGGCTAGGAAACCTACATAATCCAAGTGCCTGTTCGTTAACCTAGATAATCCAAGTGGCCATTCGTTAACCGAGATAATCCAAGTGCCCACTAGGTAACCTAGACAGTCCAAGTGCCCGCTAGTTAACCTACAACGTCCAAGTGCCCTATAGGGAACCTACATAATCCAAGTGCCCGCTAGGCAACCTACATAGTCCAAGTGCCCGTTAGTTAACCTAGATAGTCAAATTGCCTGCTAGGTAACCTAGATAGTCCAAGTGCCCGCTAGGTAACCTAAATAGTCCAAATGCCTTCTAGGGAAACTACATAGTCCAAGTGCCCGCTAGTTAACCTAGATTGTCCAAGTGCCTGCTAGTAAACCTACATAATCCATGGGCCCGCTAGTTAACCTACATAGTGCAAGGGCCCGCTAGTTAACCTAGATCGTGCAAGTGTCCGCTAGTTAGCCTATATAGTCCAAGTGCCCGCTCTTTAACCTATATACCAAGTGCCCGCTACGTAACCTAGATATTCCAAGGGCACGCTAGTTAACCTACATAGTGCAAGTGCCCGCTAGGCAACCTAGATAGTCCAAGTGCCCGCTAAGGAACCTACATAGTCCAAGTGCACGCTAGTTAACCTATATAGTCCAAGTGCCCGCTAGTTAACCTAGATCTTCTAAGTGCCTGCTAGGTAACCTACATAATGCAAGTGTCCGCTAGTTAACCTACATAGTCCAAGTGCCCGCTATGTAACCTAGATAGTCCAAGTGCCCGCTAGGTAACTTACATTGTCCAAGTTCCCGCTAGGTAACCTAGATAGTCCAAGTGCCCGTTACCTAACCTAGATAGTCCAAGTGCCCGCTAGGCAACCTACATAGTCCAAGAGCCCGTTCGTTAACCTAGAAGTCCAAGTGCCCGCTAGGCAATCTAGATAGTCCAAGTGCCCGTTCGTTAACCTAGATAGTCCAAGTGCCCTTTAGGGAACCTAGATAGTCGAAGGGCCCGCTAGTAAACCTACATAGTCCATGCGCCCGCTAGTTAACCTTCATAGTGCAAGTGTCCGCTACTTTACCTACATATTCCAAGTGCCCGCTAGTTAACCTACATAATCTAAGGGCCCGTTGGCTAACCTATAAAATCCAAGGGCCCGCTAGTTGACCTACATAGTCCAAGTGCCCCCTAGTTAACCTAGATAGTCCAAGTGCCTGCTAGGTAACCTACATAGTCCAAGTGCCCACTAGGTAACCTAAGTAATCCAAATGCCCGCTGGGGAAACTACATAGTCCAAGTGCCCGCTAGGTAACCTAGAGTCCAAGTGCTCGCTAGTTAACCTACATAGTCCAAGTGCCCGCTATGTAACCTAGATAGTCAAAGTGCCCATTAGATAACCTAGGTAGTCCAAGTGCCCGCTAGGTAACTTACATTGTCCAAGTTCCCGCTAGGTAACCTAGATAGTCCACGTGCCCGTTACCTAACCTAGATAGTCCAAGTGCCAGCTAGGCAACCTACATAGTCCAAGAGCCCGTTCGTTAACCTAGAAGTCCAAGTGCCCGCTAGGTAACCTAGACAGTCCAAGTGCCCGCTAGGTTACCTGCATATTCCAAGTGCCCATTCGTTAACCTAGATAGTCCAAGTGCCCACTAGGTAACCTACACAGTCCAAGTGCCCGCTAGGTAACCTATATAGTCCAAGTGCCCGCTAGGTAACCTAGATAGTCCAAGTGCCCTTTAGGGAACGTAGATAGTCCATGTGCCCTTTAGGGAACCTAGATAGTCCAAGGGCCCGCTAGTAAACCTACATAGTCCATGGGCCCGCTAGTTAACCTACATATTCCAAGTGCCCGCTAGTTAACCTACATAATCTAAGTGCCCGTTGGCTAACCTAGATAGTCCAAGGGCCTGCTAGTTGACCTACATAGTCAAAGTGCCAGCTAGGTAACCTAGGTAGTACAAGTGCCCGCTAGGGAGCCTAGATAGTCCAAGTGCCTGTTAGCTAACCTAGATAGTCCAAGTGGCGGCTAGGAAACCTACATAGTCCAAGTGCCTGTTCGTTAACCTAGATAATCCAAGTGCCCATTCGTTAACCGAGATAATCCAAGTGCCCACTAGGTAACCTAGACAGTCCAAGTGCCCGCTAGTTAACCTACAACGTCCAAGTGCCCTATAGGGAACCTACATAATCCAAGTGCCCGCTAGGCAACCTACATAGTCCAAGTGCCCGTTAGTTAACCTAGATAGTCAAATTGCCTGCTAGGTAACCTAGATAGTCCAAGTGCCCGCTAGGTAACCTAAATAGTCCAAATGCCTTCTAGGGAAACTACATAGTCCAAGTGCCCGCTAGTTAACCTAGATTGTCCAAGTGCCTGCTAGTAAACCTACATAATCCATGGGCCCGCTAGTTAACCTACATAGTGCAAGGGCCCGCTAGTTAACCTAGATCGTGCAAGTGTCCGCTAGTTAGCCTATATAGTCCAAGTGCCCGCTCTTTAACCTATATACCAAGTGCCCGCTACGTAACCTAGATATTCCAAGGGCACGCTAGTTAACCTACATAGTGCAAGTGCCCGCTAGGCAACCTAGATAGTCCAAGTGCCCGCTAAGGAACCTACATAGTCCAAGTGCACGCTAGTTAACCTATATAGTCCAAGTGCCCGCTAGTTAACCTAGATCTTCTAAGTGCCTGCTAGGTAACCTACATAGTGCAAGTGTCCGCTAGTTAACCTACATAGTCCAAGTGCCCGCTATGTAACCTAGATAGTCCAAGTGCCCGCTAGGTAACTTACATTGTCCAAGTTCCCGCTAGGTAACCTAGATAGTCCAAGTGCCCGTTACCTAACCTAGATAGTCCAAGTGCCTGCTAGGCAACCTACATAGTCCAAGAGCCCGTTCGTTAACCTAGAAGTCCAAGTGCCCGCTAGGTAACCTAGACAGTCCAAGTGCCCGCTAGGTTACCTGCATATTCCTAGTGCCCATTCGTTAACCTAGATAGTCCAAGTGCCCACTAGGTAACCTACATAGTTCAAGTGCCCACTAGGTAACCTTTATAGTCCAAGTGCCCGCTAGGTAACCTAGATAGTCCAAGGGCCCGCTAGTTAACCTACCTAGTCCAAGGGCTCACTTGTTCACTTTGATAGTCCAAGTGCCCGCTAGTTAACCTAGATCTTCCAAGTGCCCGCTAGTTAATCTAGATTGTCCAAGTGCCCGCTAGCTAACCTACATAGTCCAAGGGCCCACTAGTTAACCTAGATAGTCCAAGTGTCCTCTAGTTAACCTACATAGTCCAAGTGCCCGCTAGTTAACCTATATACCAAGTGCCCGCTACGTAACCTAGATATTCCAAGGGTACGCTACTTAACTTATATCATCCAAGTGCCCGCTAGCCTAACTAGATAGTCCAAGTGCCCGCTAAGGAACCTACATAATCCAAGTGCACACTAGTTATCCTAGATAGTCCAAGTGCCTGCTAGGTAACCTACATAGTGCAAATGTCCGCTAGTTAACCTACATATTCTAAGTATCCGCTAGTTAACATAGATAGTCCAAGTGCCCGCTAGGGAACGTACATAGTCCAAGTGCCCGCTAGGTAACCTAGATACTGCAGGTGCCCGCAAGTTAACCTAGATAGTTCAAGTACCCGCTAGGTAACCTAGATCGTCCAAGGGCCCCCTAGTTAACCTACATAGTCCAAGTGCCCGCTAGGCAATCTAGATAGTCCAAGTGCCCGTTCGTTAACCTAGATAGTCCAAGTGCCCTTTAGGGAACCTAGATAGTCGAAGGGCCCGCTAGTAAACCTACATAGTCCATGCGCCCGCTAGTTAACCTTCATAGTGCAAGTGTCCGCTACTTTACCTACATATTCCAAGTGCCCGCTAGTTAACCTACATAATCTAAGGGCCCGTTGGCTAACCTATAAAATCCAAGGGCCCGCTAGTTGACCTACATAGTCCAAGTGCCCCCTAGTTAACCTAGATAGTCCAAGTGCCTGCTAGGTAACCTATATAGTGCAAGTGTCCGCTAGTTAACCTACATATTCCAAGTGCCCGCTAGTTAACATAGATAGTCCAAGTGCCCACTAGGGGACGTACTTAGTCCAAGTGCCCGTTAGCTAACCTAGATAATCCAAGTGTCCTCTAGTTAATCTACATAGTCCAAGTGCCCGCTAGTTAACCTATATACCAAGTGCCCGCTACGTAACCTAGATAGTCCAAGGGCACGCTAGTTAACCTACATATTCCAAGTGCCCGCTAGGCAACCTAGATAGTCCAAGTACCCGCTAGTTAACCTAGATAGTCCAAGTGCCTGCTAGGTAACCTACATAGTGCAAGTGTCCACTAGTTAACCTACATATTACAAGTGCCCGCTAGTTAACATAGATAGTCCAAGTGCCCGCTAGGGAACGTACATAGTCCAAGTGCCCGCTAGGTAACCTAGATAGTGCAAGTGCCCGCTAGTTAACCTAGATAGTTGAATTACCCGCTAGGTAACCTAGATCATCCAAGGGCCCCCTAGTTAGCCTACATAGTCCAAGTGCCCGCTAGGTAACCTAGATAGTCCAAGTGCCCTTTAGGGAACCTAGATTGTCCAAGGGCCCGCTAGTAAACCTATATAGTCCATGGGCCCGCTAGTTAACCTACATAGTGCAAGTGTGCGCTAGTTAACCTACATATTCCAAGTGCCCGCTATTTAACCTATATAATCTAAGTGCCAGCTAGGTAACCTAGATAGTACAAGTGCCCGCTAGGGAATCTAGATAGTCCAAGTTCCTGTTAGCTAACCTAGATAGTCCAAGTGGCGGCTAGGTAACCTACATAGTCCAAGTGCCCGTTCATCAACCTAGATAATCCAAGTAACCGCTAGGTAAGCTAGACAGTCCAAGTGCCCGCTAGTTAACCTACATAGTCCAAGTGCCCGATAGTGAACCTACGTAATCCAAGTGCCCGCTCGGCAACCTACATACTCCAAGTGCCCGTTAGTTAACCTAGATAGTCAAAGTGCCTGCTAGGTAACCTAGATAGTCCAAGTGCCCGCTAGGTAACCTACATAGTCCAAGTTCCCGATGGTAACCTAAATAGTCCAAATGCCTGCTAGGGAAACTACATAGTACAAGTGCCTGCTAGTTAAACTAGATAGTCCAAGTGCCTGCTAGGTAACCTACATAATCCATGGGCCCGCTAATTAAACTACATAGTGCAAGGGCCCGCTAGTTAACCTAGATCGTGCAAGTGTCCGCTAGTTAGCCTATATACCAAGTGCCCGCTACGTAACCTAGATAGTCCAAGGGCACGCTAGTTAACCTACATAGTGCAAGTGCCCGCTAGGCAACCTAGATAGTCCAAGTGCCCGCTAAGGAACCTACATAGTCCAGGTGCACGCTAGTTAACCTATATAGTCCAAGTGCCCGCTAGTTAACCTAGATAGTCCAAGTGCCTGCTAGGTAACCTACATAGTGCAAGTGTCCGCTAGTTAACCTACATAGTCCAAGTGCCCGCTAGTTAACCTAGATAGTTCAAGTACCCGCTAGGTAACCTAGATAATCCAAGTGCCTTTTCGGTAACCTAGATAGTCCAAGTGCCCTTTAGGGAACCTAGATAGTCGAAGGGCCCGCAAGTAAACCTACATAGTCCAAGGGCTCGCTAGTTAACCTACATATTCCAAGTGTCCGCTAGTTAACCTACATAATCTAAGTGCCAGCTAGGTATCCTAGATAGTACAAGA
Source organism: Tenrec ecaudatus (assembly GCF_050624435.1). Classification (NCBI taxonomy): domain Eukaryota; kingdom Metazoa; phylum Chordata; class Mammalia; order Afrosoricida; family Tenrecidae; genus Tenrec; species Tenrec ecaudatus. Next base: position 35,535 of record NW_027459292.1, on the reverse strand, counting down.
GCCCGCTAGGTAACCTAGATAGTCTAAGTGCCCGTTAGTTAACCTAGATAGTCCAAGTGCCCACTAGGGGACGTACTTAGTCCATGTGCCCATTAGCTAACCTAGATAGTCCAAGTGCCCGCTAGTTAACATTGATCATCCAAGTGCCCGCTAGTTAACCTAGATAGTCCAAGTGCCCTCTAGTTAACCTAGATCGTCCAAGTGCCCGCAATTTAACCTACATAGTCCAAAGGCACGCTAGTTAACCTACATAGTCCAAGGTCCGCTAGTTAACCTAGATAGTCCAAGTGCTCGCTAGTTAACCTACATAGTACAAGGGCCCAGTAGTTGACCTAGATGGTCCAAGTGCCCGCTATCTGACCGAGATAGTCCAAGTGCCCGCTAGGTAACCTAAGTAGTTCAAATATCCGATAGGGATCCTACATAGTCCAAGTGCCCTCTAGGTAACCTACATTGTCCAAGTGCCAGTTCCTTAACCTAGATGGTGCAAGTGCCCCCTGGGTAACCTAGACTGTCCAAGTGCCAGCTAGCTTACTTACATAGTCCAAGTGCCCGTTCGTTAACCTAGATAGTCCAAGTGCCCGCTAGGAAACCTACATAGTCCAAGGGCCCGCTAGGTAACCTAGAGTCCAAGTGCTCGCTAGTTAACCTACATAGTCCAAGTGCCCGCTATGTAACCTAGATAGTCAAAGTGCCCGTTAGGTAACCTAGATAGTCCAAGTGCCCGCTAGGTAACTTACATTGTCCAAGTTCCCGCTAGGTAACCTAGATAGTCCAAGTGCCCGTTCCCTAACCTAGATAGTCCAAGTGCCAGCTAGGCAACCTACATAGTCCAAGAGCCCGTTCGTTAACCTAGAAGTCCAAGTGCCCGCTAGGTAACCTAGACAGTCCAAGTGCCCGCTAGGTTACCTGCATATTCCAAGTGCCCATTCGTTAACCTAGATAGTCCAAGTGCCCACTAGGTAACCTACACAGTCCAAGTGCCCGCTAGGTAACCTAGATAGTCCAAGTGCCCTTTAGGGAACCTAGATAGTCCAAGTGCCCTTTAGGGAACCTAGATAATCCAAGGGCCCGCTAGTAAACCTACATAGTCCATGGGCCCGCTAGTTAACCTACATATTCCAAGTGCCCGCTAGTTAACCTACATAATCTAAGTGCCCGTTGGCTAACCTAGATAGTCCAAGGGCCTGCTAGTTGACCTACATAGTCAAAGTGCCAGCTAGGTAACCTAGGTAGTACAAGTGACCGCTAGGGAGCCTAGATAGTGCAAGTGCCTGTTAGCTAACCTAGATAGTCCAAGTGGCGGCTAGGAAACCTACATAGTCCAAGTGCCTGTTCGTTAACCTAGATAATCCAAGTGCCCATTCGTTAACCTAGATAATCCAAGTGCCCATTCGTTAACCGAGATAATCCAAGTGCCCACTAGGTAACCTAGACAGTCCAAATGCCCGCTAGTTAACCTACAACGTCCAAGTGCCCTATAGGGAACCTACATAATCCAAGTGCCCGCTAGGCAACCTACATAGTCCAAGTGCCCGTTAGTTAACCTAGATAGTCAAATTGCCTGCTAGGTAACCTAGATAGTCCAAGTGCCCGCTAGTTAACCTAAATAGTCCAAATGCCTTCTAGGGAAACTACATAGTCCAAGTGCCCGCTAGTTAACCTAGATTGTCCAAGTGCCTGCTAGTAAACCTACATAATCCATGGGCCCGCTAGTTAACCTAAATAGTGTAAGGGCCCGCTAGTTAACCTAGATCGTGCAAGTGTCCGCTAGTTAGCCTATATAGTCCAAGTGCCCGCTCTTTAACCTATATACCAAGTGCCCGCTACGTAACCTAGATATTCCAAGGGCACGCTAGTTAACCTACATAGTGCAAGTGCCCGCTAGGCAACCTAGATAGTCCAAGTGCCCGCTAAGGAACCTACATAGTCCAAGTGCACGCTAGTTAACCTATATAGTCCAAGTGCCCGCTAGTTAACCTAGATATTCCAAGTGCCTGCTAGGTAACCTACATAGTGCAAGTGTCCGCTAGTTAACCTACATAGTCCAAGTGCCCGCTAGTTTACCTAGATAGTTCAAGTACCTGCTAGGTAACCTAGATAGTCCAAGGGCCCCCTAGTTAGCCTACATAGTCCAAGGGCCCGCTATGTAACCTAGATAGTCCAAGTGCCCGTTAGGTAACTTACATTGTCCAAGTTCCCGCTAGGTAACCTAGATAGTCCAAGGGCCCGTTACCTAACCTAGATAGTCCAAGTGCCCGCTAGGTAACCTAGACAGTCCAAGTGCCCGCTAGGTTACCTGCATATTCCAAGTGCCCATTCGTTAACCTAGATACTCCAAGTGCCCACTAGGTAACCTACATAGTTCAAGTGCCCGTTAGGTAACCTTTATAGTCCAAGTGCCCGCTAGGTAACCTAGATAGTCCAAGGGCCCGCTAGTTAACCTACCTAGTCCAAGGGCTCACTTGTTCACTTTGATAGTCCAAGTGCCCGCTAGTTAACCTAGATTTTCCAAGTGCCCGCTAGTTAACCTAGATTGTCCAAGTGCCCGCTAGTTAACCTACATAGTCCAAGGGCCCACTAGTTAACCTAGATAGTCCAAGTGTCCTCTAGTTAACCTACATAGTCCAAGTGCCCGCTAGGTAACCTAGATAGTCCAAGTGTCCGCTAGGTAACCTAGAGTCCAAGTGCTCGCTAGTTAACCTACATAGTCCAAGTGGCCGCTATGTAACCTAGATAGTCAAAGTGCCCGTTAGGTAACCTAGATAGTCCAAGTGCCCGCTAGGTAACTTACATTGTCCAAGTTCCCGCTAAGTAACCTAGATAGTCCAAGTGCCCGTTACCTAACCTAGATAGTCCAAGTGCCAGCTAGGCAACCTACATAGTCCAAGAGCCCGTTCGTTAACCTAGAAGTCCAAGTGCCCGCTAGGTAACCTAGACAGTCCAAGTGCCCGCTAGGTTACCTGCATATTCCAAGTGCCCATTCGTTAACCTAGATAGTCCAAGTGCCCACTAGGTAACCTACACAGTCCAAGTGCCCGCTAGGTAACCTACATAGTCCAAGTGCCCGCTAGGTAACCTAGATAGTCCAAGTGCCCTTTAGGGAACCTAGATAGTCCAAGTGCCCTTTAGGGAACCTAGATAATCCAAGGGCCCGCTAGTAAACCTACATAGTCCATGGGCCCGCTAGTTAACCTACATATTCCAAGTGCCCGCTAGTTAACCTACATAATCTAAGTGCCCGTTGGCTAACCTAGATAGTCCAAGGGCCTGCTAGTTGACCTACATAGTCAAAGTGCCAGCTAGGTAACCTAGGTAGTACAAGTGCCCGCTAGGGAGCCTAGATAGTGCAAGTGCCTGTTAGCTAACCTAGATAGTCCAAGTGGCGGCTAGAAAACCTACATAGTCCAAGTGCCTGTTCGTTAACCTAGATAATCCAAGTGCCCATTCGTTAACCGAGATAATCCAAGTGCCCACTAGGTAACCTAGACAGTCCAAATGCCCGCTAGTTAACCTACAACGTCCAAGTTCCCTATAGGGAACCTACATAATCCAAGTGCCCGCTAGGCAACCTACATAGTCCAAGTGCCCGTTAGTTAACCTAGATAGTCAAATTGCCTGCTAGGTAACCTAGATAGTCCAAGTGCCCGCTATGTAACCTAGATAGTCAAAGTGCCCGTTAGGTAACCTAGATAGTCCAAGTGCCCGCTAGGTAACTTACATTGTCCAAGTTCCCGCTAGGTAACCTAGATAGTCCAAGTGCCCGTTACCTAACCTAGATAGTCCAAGTGCCAGCTAGGCAACCTACATAGTCCAAGAGCCCGTTCCTTAACCTAGAAGTCCAAGTGCCCGCTAGGTAACCTAGACAGTCCAAGTGCCCGCTAGGTTACCTGCATATTCCAAGTGCCCATTCGTTAACCTAGATAGTCCAAGTGCCCACTAGGTAACCTACACAGTCCAAGTGCCCGCTAGGTAACCTACATAGTCCAAGTTCCCGATGGTAACCTAAATAGTCCAAATGCCCGCTAGGGAAACTACATAGTCCAAGTGCCTGCTAGTTAAACTAGATAGTCCAAGTGCCTGCTAGGTAACCTACATAATCCATGGGCCCGCTAATTAAACTACATAGTGCAAGGGCCCGCTAGTTAACCTAGATCGTGCAAGTGTCCGCTAGTTAGCCTATATACCAAGTGCCCGCTACATAACCTAGATAGTCCAAGGGCACGCTAGTTAACCTACATAGTGCAAGTGCCCGCTAGGCAACCTAGATAGTCCAAGTGCCCGCTAAGGAACCTACATAGTCCAGGTGCACGCTAGTTAACCTATATAGTCCAAGTGCCCGCTAGTTAACCTAGATAGTCCAAGTGCCTGCTAGGTAACCTACATAGTGCAAGTGTCCGCTAGTTAACCTACATAGTCCAAGTGCCCGCTAGTTAACCTAGATAGTTCAAGTACCCGCAAGGTAACTTAGATAATCCAAGTGCCTTTTCGGTAACCTAGATAGTCCAAGTGCCCTTTAGGGAACCTAGATAGTCGAAGGGCCCGCAAGTAAACCTACATAGTCCAAGGGCTCGCTAGTTAACCTACATATTCCAAGTGCCCGCTAGTTAACCTACATAATCTAAGTGCCAGCTAGGTATCCTAGATAGTACAAGTGCCCGCTAGGTAACCTAGATAGTCTAAGTGCCCGTTAGTTAACCTAGATAGTCCAAGTGCCCACTAGGGGACGTACTTAGTCCATGTGCCCATTAGCTAACCTAGATAGTCCAAGTGCCCGCTAGCTAACATTGATCATCCAAGTGCCCGCTAGTTAACCTATATAGTCCAAGTGCCCTCTAGTTAACCTAGATCGTCCAAGTGCCCGCAAGTTAACCTACATAGTCCAAAGGCACGCTAGTTAACCTACATAATCCAAGGTCCGCTAGTTAACCTAGATAGTGCAAGTGCTCGCTAGTTAACCTACATAGTACAAGGGCCCAGTAGTTGACCTAGATGGTCCAAGTGCCCGCTATCTGACCGAGATAGTCCAAGTGCCCGCTAGGTAACCTAAGTAGTTCAAATATCCGATAGGGATCCTACATAGTCCAAGTGCCCTCTAGGTAACCTACATTGTCCAAGTGCCAGTTCCTTAACCTAGATGGTGCAAGTGTCCCCTGGGTAACCTAGACTGTCCAAGTGCCCGCTAGGTTACTTACATAGTCCAAGTGCCCGTTCGTTAACCTAGATAGTCCAAGTGCCCGCTAGGAAACCTACATAGTCCAAGGGCCCGCTAGGTAACCTAGATAGTCCAAGTGCCCGCTAGGTAACCTAGAGTCCAAGTGCTCGCTAGTTAACCTACATAGTCCAAGTGCCCGCTATGTAACCTACATAGTCAAAGTGCCCGTTAAGTAACCTAGATAGTCCAAGTGCCCGCTAGGTAACTTACATTGTCCAAGTTCCCGCTAGGTAACCTAGATAGTCCAAGTGCCCGTTACCTAACCTAGATAGTCCAAGTGCCAGCTAGGCAACCTACATAGTCCAAGAGCCCGTTCGTTAACCTAGAAGTCCAAGTGCCCGCTAGGTAACCTAGACAGTCCAAGTGCCCGCTAGGTTACCTGCATATTCCAAGTGCCCATTCGTTAACCTAGATAGTCCAAGTGCCCACTAGGTAACCTACACAGTCCAAGTGCCCGCTAGGTAACCTATATAGTCCAAGTGCCCGCTAGGTAACCTAGATAGTCCAAGGGCCCGCTAGTTAACCTACCTAGTCCAAGGGCTCACTTGTTCACTTTGATAGTCCAAGTGCCCGCTAGTTAACCTAGATTTTCCAAGTGCCCGCTAGTTAACCTAGATTGTCCAAGTGCCCGCTAGTTAACCTACATAGTCCAAGGGCCCACTAGTTAACCTAGATAGTCCAAGTGTCCTCTAGTTAACCTACATAGTCCAAGTGCCCGCTAGGTAACTTATATAGTCCAAGTACCTGCTAGGTAACCTAGATAGTCCAAGGGCCCCCTAGTTAGCCTACATAGTCCAAGGGCCCGCTATGTAACCTAGATAGTCCAAGTGCCCGCTAGGTAACCTAGACAGTCCAAGTGCCCGCTAGGTTACCTGCATATTCCAAGTGCCCATTCGTTAACCTAGATAGTCCAAGTGCCCACTAGGTAACCTACATAGTTCAAGTGCCCGCTAGGTAACCTTTATAGTCCAAGTGCCCGCTAGGTAACCTAGATAGTCCAAGGGCCCGCTAGTTAACCTACCTAGTCCAAGGGCTCACTTGTTCACTTTGATAGTCCAAGTGCCCGCTAGTTAACCTAGATCTTCCAAGTGCCCGCTAGTTAACCTAGATTGTCCAAGTGCCCGCTAGTTAACCTACATAGTCCAAGGGCCCACTAGTTAACCTAGATAGTCCAAGTGTCCTCTAGTTAACCTACATAGACCAAGTGCCCGCTAGGTAACCTAGAGTCCAAGTGCTCGCTAGTTAATCTACATAGTCCAAGTGCCCGCTAGGTAACCTAGATAGTCCAAGTGTCCGCTAGGTAACCTAGAGTCCAAGTGCTCGCTAGTTAACCTACATAGTCCAAGTGCCCGCTATGTAACCTAGATAGTCAAAGTGCCCGTTAGGTAACCTAGATAGTCCAAGTGCCCGCTAGGTAACTTACATTGTCCAAGTTCCCGCTAGGTAACCTAGATAGTCCAAGTGCCCGTTACCTAACCTAGATAGTCCAAGTGCCAGCTAGGCAACCTACATAGTCCAAGAGCCCGTTCCTTAACCTAGAAGTCCAAGTGCCCGCTAGGTAACCTAGACAGTCCAAGTGCCCGCTAGGTTACCTGCATATTCCAAGTGCCCATTCGTTAACCTAGATAGTCCAAGTGCCCACTAGGTAACCTACACAGTCCAAGTGCCCGCTAGGTAACCTATATAGTCCAAGTGCCCGCAGGGTAACCTAGATAGTCCAAGTGCCCTTTAGGGAACCTAGATAGTCCAAGTGCCCTTTAGGGAACCTAGATAGTCCAAGGGCCCGCTAGTAAACCTACATAGTCCATGGGCCCGCTAGTTAACCTACATATTCCAAGTGCCCGCTAGTTAACCTACATATTCTAAGTGCCCGTTGGCTAACCTAGATAGTCCAAGGGCCTGCTAGGTAACCTACATAGTTCAAGTGCCCGCTAGGTAACCTTTATAGTCCAAGTGCCCGCTAGGTAACCTAGATAGTCCAAGGGCCCGCTAGTTAACCTACCTAGTCCAAGGGCTCACTTGTTCACTTTGATAGTCCAAGTGCCCGCTAGTTAACCTAGATCTTCCAAGTGCCCGCTAGTTAACCTAGATTGTCCAAGTGCCCGCTAGTTAACCTACATAGTCCAAGGGCCCACTAGTTAACCTAGATAGTCCAAGTGTCCTCTAGTTAACCTACATAGTCCAAGTGCCCGCTAGTTAACCTATATACCAAGTGCCCACTACGTATCCTAGATATTCCAAGGGTACGCTAGTTAACCTATATCGTCCAAGTGCCCACTAGCCTACCTAGATAGTCCAAGTGCCCGCTAAGGAACCTGCATAGTCCAAGTGCACACTAGTTATCCTAGATAGTCCAAGTGCCCGCTAGTTAACCTAGATAGTCCAAGTGCCTGCTAGGTAACCTACATAGTGCAAATGTCCGCTAGTTAACCTACATATTCCAAGTGCCCGCTAGTTAACATAGATAGTCCAAGTGCCCGCTAGGGAACGTACATAGTCCAAGTGCCCGCTAGGTAACCTAGATACTGCAAGTGCCCGCTAGTTAACCTAGATAGTTCAAGTACCCGCTAGGTAACCTAGATCGTCCAAGGGCCCCCTAGTTAGCCTACATAGTCCAAGTGCCCGCTAGGCAATCTAGATAGTCCAAGTGCCCGTTCGTTAACCTAGATTGTCCAAGTGCCCTTTAGGGAACCTAGATAGTCGAAGGGCCCGCTAGTAAACCTACATAGTCCATGCGCCCGCTAGTTAACCTTCATAGTGCAAGTGTCCGCTACTTTACCTACATATTCCACGTACCCGCTAGTTAACCTACATAATCTAAGGGCCCGTTGGCTAACCTATAAAATCCAAGGGCCCGCTAGTTGACCTACATAGTCCAAGTGCCCCCTAGTTAACCTAGATAGTCCAAGTGCCTGCTAGGTAACCTATATAGTGCAAGTGTCCGCTAGTTAACCTACATATTCCAAGTGCCCGTTAGTTAACATAGATAGTCCAAGTGCCCACTAGGGGACGTACTTAGTCCAAGTGCCCGTTAGCTAACCTAGATAGTCCAAGTGTCCTCTAGTTAATCTACATAGTCCAAGTGCCCGCTAGTTAACCTATATACCAAGTGCCCGCTACGTAACCTAGATAGTCCAAGGGCACGCTAGTTAACCTACATATTCCAATTGCCCGCTAGGCAACCTAGATAGTTCAAGTGCCCGCTAGTTAACCTAGATAGTCCAATTGCCTGCTAGGTAACCTACATAGTGCAAGTGTCCACTAGTTAACCTACATATTCCAAGTGCCCGCTAGTTAACATAGATAGTCCAAGTGCCCGCTAGGGAACGTACATAGTCCAAGTGCCCGCTAGGTAACCTAGATAGTGCAAGTGCCCGCTAGTTAACCTAGATAGTTGAATTACTCGCTAGGTAACCTAGATCGTCCAAGGGCCCCCTAGTTAGCCTACATAGTCCAAGTGCCCGCTAGGTAACCTAGATAGTTCAAGTGCCCGTTCGGTAACCTAGATAGTCCAAGTGCCATTTAGGGAACCTAGATAGTCCAAGGGCCCGCTAGTAAACCTATATAGTCCATGGGCCCGCTAGTTAACCTACATAGTGCAAGTGTCCGCTAGTTAACCTACATATTCCAAGTGCTCGCTATTTAACCTATATAATCTAAGTGCCAGCTAGGTAACCTAGATAGTACAAGTGCCCGCTAGGGAATCTAGATAGTCCAAGTGCCTGTTAGCTAACCTAGATAGTCCAAGTGGCGGCTAGGTAACCTACATAGTCCAAGTGCCCGTTCGTTAACCTAGATAATCCAAGTACCCGCTAGGTAACCTAGACAGTCCAAGTGCCCGCTAGTTAACCTACATAGTCCAAGTGCCCGATAGTGAACCTACATAATCCAAGTGCCCGCTCGGCAACCTACATACTCCAAGTGCCCATTAGTTAACCTAGATAGTCCAAGTGCCCGCTAGGTAACCTACATAGTCCAAGTTCCCGATGGTAACCTAAATAGTCCAAATGCCCGCTAGGGAAACTACATAGTCCAAGTGCCTGCTAGTTAAACTAGATAGTCCAAGTGCCTGCTAGGTAACCTACATAATCCATGGGCCCGCTAATTAAACTACATAGTGCAAGGGCCCGCTAGTTAACCTAGATCGTGCAAGTGTCCGCTAGTTAGCCTATATACCAAGTGCCCGCTACGTAACCTAGATAGTCCAAGGGCACGCTAGTTAACCTACATAGTGCAAGTGCCCGTTAGGCAACCTAGATAGTCCAAGTGCCCGCTAAGGAACCTACATAGTCCAGGTGCACGCTAGTTAACCTATATAGTCCAAGTGCCCGCTAGTTAACCTAGATAGTCCAAGTGCCTGCTAGGTAACCTACATAGTGCAAGTGTCCGCTAGTTAACCTACATAGTCCAAGTGCCCGCTAGTTAACCTAGATAGTTCAAGTACCCGCTAGGTAACCTAGATAATCCAAGTGCCTTTTCGGTAACCTAGATAATCCAAGTGCCCTTTAGGGAACCTAGATAGTCGAAGGGCCCGCAAGTAAACTTACATAGTCCAAGGGCTCGCTAGTTAACCTACATATTCCAAGTGCCCACTAGTTAACCTACATAATCTAAGTGCCAGCTAGGTATCCTAGATAGTACAAGTGCCCTCTAGGTAACCTAGATAGTCTAAGTGCCCGTTAGTTAACCTAGATAGTCCAAGTGCCCACTAGGGGACGTACTTAGTCCATGTGCCCATTTGCTAACCTAGATAGTCCAAGTGCCCGCTAGTTAACATTGATCATCCAAGGGCCCGCTAGTTAACCTAGATAGTCCAAGTGCCCTCTAGTTAACCTAGATCGTCCAAGTGCCCGCATGTTAACCTACATAGTCCAAAGGAACGCTAGTTAACCTACATAGTCCAAGGTCCGCTAGTTAACCTAGATAGTCCAAGTGCTCGCTAGTTAACCTACATAGTACAAGGGCACAGTAGTTGACCTAGATGGTCCAAGTGCCCGCTATCTGACCTAGATAGTCCAAGTGCCAGCTAGGTAACCTAAGTAGTTCAAATATCTGATAGGGATCCTACATAGTCCAAGTGCCCGCTAGGTAACCTACATTGTCCAAGTGCCAGTTGCTTAACCTAGATAGTGCAAGTGCCCCCTGGGTAACCTAGACTGTCCAAGTGCCCGCTAGGTTACCTACATAGTCCAAGTGCCCGTTCGTTAACCTAGATAGTCCTAGTGCCCGCTAGGAAAACTACATAGTCCAAGGGCCCGCTAGGTAACCTAGAGTCCAAGTGCTCGCTAGTTAACCTACATAGTCCAAGTGCCCGCTATGTAACCTAGATAGTCAAAGTGCCCGTTAGGTAACCTAGATAGTCCAAGTGCCCGCTAGGTAACTTACATTGTCCAAGTTCCCGCTAGGTAACCTAGATAGTCCAAGTGCCCGTTACCTAACCTAGATAGTCCAAGTGCCAGTTAGGCAACCTACATAGTCCAAGAGCCCGTTCGTTAACCTAGAAGTCCAAGTGCCCGCTAGGTAACCTAGACAGTCCAAGTGCCCGCTAGGTTACCTGCATATTCCAAGTGCCCATTCGTTAACCTAGATAGTCCAAGTGCCCACTAGGTAACCTACACAGTCCAAGTGCCCGCTAGGTAACCTATATAGTCCAAGTGCCCGCAGGGTAACCTAGATAGTCCAAGTGCCCTTTAGGGAACCTAGATAGTCCAAGTGCCCTTTAGGGAACCTAGATAGTCCAAGGGCCCGCTAGTAAACCTACATAGTCCATGGGCCCGCTAGTTAACCTACATATTCCAAGTGCCCGCTAGTTCACCTACATATTCTAAGTGCCCGTTGGCTAACCTAGATAGTCCAAGGGCCTGCTAGGTAACCTACATAGTTCAAGTGCCCGCTAGGTAACCTTTATAGTCCAAGTGCCCGCTAGGTAACCTAGATAGTCCAAGGGCCCGCTAGTTAACCTACCTAGTCCAAGGGCTCACTTGTTCACTTTGATAGTCCAAGTGCCCGCTAGTTAACCTAGATCTTCCAAGTGCCCGCTAGTTAACCTAGATTGTCCAAGTGCCCGCTAGTTAACCTACATAGTCCAAGGGCCCACTAGTTAACCTAGATAGTCCAAGTGTCCTCTAGTTAACCTACATAGTCCAAGTGCCCGCTAGTTAACCTATATACCAAGTGCCCACTACGTATCCTAGATATTCCAAGGGTACGCTAGTTAACCTATATCGTCCAAGTGCCCACTAGCCTACCTAGATAGTCCAAGTGCCCGCTAAGGAACCTGCATAGTCCAAGTGCACACTAGTTATCCTAGATAGTCCAAGTGCCCGCTAGTTAACCTAGATAGTCCAAGTGCCTGCTAGGTAACCTACATAGAGCAAATGTCCGCTAGTTAACCTACATATTCCAAGTGCCCGCTAGTTAACATAGCTAGTCCAAGTGCCCGCTAGGGAACGTACATAGTCCAAGTGCCCGCTAGTTAACCTAGATTTTCCAAGTGCCCGCTAGTTAACCTAGATTGTCCAAGTGCCCGCTAGTTAACCTACATAGTCCAAGGGCCCACTAGTTAACCTAGATAGTCCAAGTGTCCTCTAGTTAACCTACATAGTCCAAGTGCCCGCTAGGTAACTTATATAGTCCAAGTACCTGCTAGGTAACCTAGATAGTCCAAGGGCCCCCTAGTTAGCCTACATAGTCCAAGGGCCCGCTATGTAACCTAGATAGTCCAAGTGCCCGCTAGGTAACCTAGACAGTCCAAGTGCCCGCTAGGTTACCTGCATATTCCAAGTGCCCATTCGTTAACCTAGATAGTCCAAGTGCCCACTAGGTAACCTACATAGTTCAAGTGCCCGCTAGGTAACCTTTATAGTCCAAGTGCCCGCTAGGTAACCTAGATAGTCCAAGGGCCCGCTAGTTAACCTACCTAGTCCAAGGGCTCACTTGTTCACTTTGATAGTCCAAGTGCCCGCTAGTTAACCTAGATCTTCCAAGTGCCCGCTAGTTAACCTAGATTGTCCAAGTGCCCGCTAGTTAACCTACATAGTCCAAGGGCCCACTAGTTAACCTAGATAGTCCAAGTGTCCTCTAGTTAACCTACATAGTCCAAGTGCCCGCTAGTTAACCTATATACCAAGTGCCCACTACGTATCCTAGATATTCCAAGGGTACGCTAGTTAACCTATATCGTCCAAGTGCCCACTAGCCTACCTAGATAGTCCAAGTGCCCGCTAAGGAACCTGCATAGTCCAAGTGCACACTAGTTATCCTAGATAGTCCAAGTGCCCGCTAGTTAACCTAGATAGTCCAAGTGCCTGCTAGGTAACCTACATAGAGCAAATGTCCGCTAATTAACCTACATATTCCAAGTGCCCGCTAGTTAACATAGCTAGTCCAAGTGCCCGCTAGGGAACGTACATAGTCCAAGTGCCCGCTAGGTAACCTAGATACTGCAAGTGCCCGCTAGTTAACCTAGATAGTTCAAGTACCCGCTAGGTAACCTAGATCGTCCAAGGGCCCCCTAGTTAGCCTACATAGTCCAAGTGCCCGCTAGGCAATCTAGATAGTCCAAGTGCCCGTTCGTTAACCTAGATTGTCCAAGTGCCCTTTAGGGAACCTAGATAGTCGAAGGGCCCGCTAGTAAACCTACATAGTCCATGCGCCCGCTAGTTAACCTTCATAGTGCAAGTGTCCGCTACTTTACCTACATATTCCAAGTGCCCGCTAGTTAACCTACATAATCTAAGGGCCCGTTGGCTAACCTATAAAATCCAAGGGCCCGCTAGTTGACCTACATAGTCCAAGTGCCCCCTAGTTAACCTAGATAGTCCAAGTGCCTGCTAGGTAACCTATATAGTGCAAGTGTCCGCTAGTTAACCTACATATTCCAAGTGCCCGTTAGTTAACATAGATAGTCCAAGTGCCCACTAGGGGACGTACTTAGTCCAAGTGCCCGTTAGCTAACCTAGATAGTCCAAGTGTCCTCTAGTTAATCTACATAGTCCAAGTGCCCGCTAGTTAACCTATATACCAAGTGCCCGCTACGTAACCTAGATAGTCCAAGGGCACGCTAGTTAACCTACATATTCCAAGTGCCCGCTAGGCAACCTAGATAGTTCAAGTGCCCGCTAGTTAACCTAGATAGTCCAAGTGCCTGCTAGGTAACCTACATAGTGCAAGTGTCCACTAGTTAACCTACATATTCCAAGTGCCCGCTAGTTAACATAGATAGTCCAAGTGCCCGCTAGGGAACGTACATAGTCCAAGTGCCCGCTAGGTAACCTAGATAGTGCAAGTGCCCGCTAGTTAACCTAGATAGTTGAATTACTCGCTAGGTAACCTAGATCGTCCAAGGGCCCCCTAGTTAGCCTACATAGTCCAAGTGCCTGCTAGGTAACCTAGATAGTTCAAGTGCCCGTTCGGTAACCTAGATAGTCCAAGTGCCCTTTAGGGAACCTAGATAGTCCAAGGGCCCGCTAGTAAACCTATATAGTCCATGGGCCCGCTAGTTAACCTACATAGTGCAAGTGTCCGCTAGTTAACCTACATATTCCAAGTGCTCGCTATTTAACCTATATAATCTAAGTGCCAGCTAGGTAACCTAGATAGTACAAGTGCCCGCTAGGGAATCTAGATAGTCCAAGTGCCTGTTAGCTAACCTAGATAGTCCAAGTGGCGGCTAGGTAACCTACATAGTCCAAGTGCCCGTTCGTTAACCTAGATAATCCAAGTACCCGCTAGGTAACCTAGACAGTCCAAGTGCCCGCTAGTTAACCTACATAGTCCAAGTGCCCGATAGTGAACCTACATAATCCAAGTGCCCGCTCGGCAACCTACATACTCCAAGTGCCCATTAGTTAACCTAGATAGTCCAAGTGCCCGCTAGGTAACCTACATAGTCCAAGTTCCCGATGGTAACCTAAATAGTCCAAATGCCCGCTAGGGAAACTACATAGTCCAAGTGCCTGCTAGTTAAACTAGATAGTCCAAGTGCCTGCTAGGTAACCTACATAATCCATGGGCCCGCTAATTAAACTACATAGTGCAAGGGCCCGCTAGTTAACCTAGATCGTGCAAGTGTCCGCTAGTTAGCCTATATACCAAGTGCCCGCTACGTAACCTAGATAGTCCAAGGGCACGCTAGTTAACCTATATAGTGCAAGTGCCCGCTAGGCAACCTAGATAGTCCAAGTGCCCGCTAAGGAACCTACATAGTCCAGGTGCACGCTAGTTAACCTATATAGTCCAAGTGCCCGCTAGTTAACCTAGATAGTCCAAGTGCCTGCTAGGTAACCTACATAGTGCAAGTGTCCGCTAGTTAACCTACATAGTCCAAGTGCCCACTAGTTAACCTAGATAGTTCAAGTACCCGCTAGGTAACCTAGATAATCCAAGTGCCTTTTCGGTAACCTAGATAATCCAAGTGCCCCTTAGGGAACCTAGATAGTCGAAGGGCCCGCAAGTAAACTTACATAGTCCAAGGGCTCGCTAGTTAACCTACATATTCCAAGTGCCCGCTAGTTAACCTACATAATCTAAGTGCCAGCTAGGTATCCTAGATAGTACAAGTGCCCTCTAGGTAACCTAGATAGTCTAAGTGCCCGTTAGGTAACCTAGATAATCCAAGTGCCCGCTAGGTAACTTACATTGTCCAAGTTCCCGCTAGGTAACCTAGATAGTCCAAGTGCCCGTTACCTAACCTAGATAGTCCAAGTGCCAGCTAGGCAACCTACATAGTCCAAGAGCCCGTTCGTTAACCTAGAAGTCCAAGTGCCCGCTAGGTAACCTAGACAGTCCAAGTGCCCGCTAGGTTACCTGCATATTCCAAGTGCCCATTCGTTAACCTAGATAGTCCAAGTGCCCACTAGGTAACCTACACAGTCCAAGTGCCCGCTAGGTAACCTATATAGTCCAAGTGCCCGCTAGGTAACCTAGATAGTCCAAGTGCCCTTTAGGGAACCTAGATAGTCCAAGTGCCCTTTAGGGAACCTAGATAGTCCAAGGGCCCGCTAGTAAACCTACATAGTCCATGGGCCCGCTAGTTAACCTACATATTCCAAGTGCCCGCTAGTTAACCTACATAATCTAAGTGCCCGTTGGCTAACCTAGATAGTCCAAGGGCCTGCTAGTTGACCTACATAGTCAAAGTGCCAGCTAGGTAACCTAGGTAGTACAAGTGCCCGCTAGGGAGCCTAGATAGTGCAAGTGCCTGTTAGCTAAACTAGATAGTCCAAGTGGCGGCTAGGAAACCTACATAGTCCAAGTGCCTGTTCGTTAACCTAGATAATCCAAGTGCCCATTCGTTAACCGAGATAATCCAAGTGCCTTCTAGGTAACCTAGACAGTCCAAATGCCCGCTAGTTAACCTACAACGTCCAAGTGCCATATAGGGAACCTACATAATCCAAGTGCCCGCTAGGCAACCTACATAGTCCAAGTGCCCGTTAGTTAACCTAGATAGTCAAATTGCCTGCTAGGTAACCTAGATAGTCCAAGTCCGCTAGGTAACCTAAATAGTCCAAATGCCTTCTAGGGAAACTACATAGTCCAAGTGCCCGCTAGTTAACCTAGATTGTCCAAGTGCCTGCTAGTAAACCTACATAATCCATGGGCCCGCTAGTTAACCTACATAGTGTAAGGGCTCGCTAGTTAACCTAGATCGTGCAAGTGTACGCTAGTTAGCCTATATAGTCCAAGTGCCCGCTCTTTAACCTATATACCAAGTGCCCGCTACGTAACCTAGATATTCCAAGGGCACGCTAGTTAACCTACATAGTGCAAGTGCCCGCTAGGCAACCTAGATAGTCCAAGTGCCCGCTAAGGAACCTACATAGTCCAAGTGCACGCTAGTAAACCTATATAGTCCAAGTGCCCGCTAGTTAACCTAGATATTCCAAGTGCCTGCTAGGTAACCTACATAGTGCAAGTGTCCGCTAGTTAACCTACATAGTCCAAGTGCCCGCTAGTTTACCTAGATAGTTCAAGTACCTGCTAGGTAACCTAGATAGTCCAAGGGCCCCCTAGTTAGCCTACATAGTCCAAGGGCCCGCTATATAACCTAGATAGTCCAAGTGCCCGCTAGGTAACTTACATTGTCCAAGTTCCCGCTAGGTAACCTAGATAGTCCAAGGGCCCGTTACCTAACCTAGATAGTCCAAGTGCCCGCTAGGTAACCTAGACAGTCCAAGTGCCCGCTAGGTTACCTGCATATTCCAAGTGCCCATTCGTTAACCTAGATAGTCCAAGTGCCCACTAGGTAACCTACATAGTTCAAGTGCCCGCTAGGTAACCTTTATAGTCCAAGTGCCCGCTAGGTAACCTAGATATTCCAAGGGCCCGCTAGTTAACCTACCTAGTCCAAGGGCTCACTTGTTCACTTTGATAGTCCAAGTGCCCGCTAGTTAACCTAGATCTTCCAAGTGCCCGCTAGTTAACCTAGATTGTCCAAGTGCCCGCTAGTTAACCTACATAGTCCAAGGGCCCACTAGTTAACCTAGATAGTCCAAGTGTCCTCTAGTTAACCTACATAGTCCAAGTGCCCGCTAGGTAACCTAGAGTCCAAGTGCTCGCTAGTTAACCTACATAGTCCAAGTGCCCGCTAGGTAACCTAGATATTCCAAGTGTCCGCTAGGCAACCTAGAGTCCAAGTGCTCGCTAGTTAACCTACATAGTCCAAATGCCTGCTATGTAACCTAGATAGTCATAGTGCCCGTTAGGTAACCTAGATAGTCCAAGTGCCCGCTAGGTAACTTACATTGTCCAAGTTTCCGCTAGGTAACCTAGATAGTCCAAGTGCCCGTTACCTAACCTAGATAGTCCAAGTGCCAGCTAGGCAACCTACATAGTCCAAGAGCCCGTTCCTTAACCTAGAAGTCCAAGTGCCCGCTAGGTAACCTAGACAGTCCAAGTGCCCGCTAGGTTACCTGCATATTCCAAGTGCCCATTCGTTAACCTAGATAGTCCAAGTGCCCACTAAGTAACCTACACAGTCCAAGTGCCCGCTAGGTAACCTATATAGTCCAAGTGCCCGCAGGGTAACCTAGATAGCCCAAGTGCCCTTTAGGGAACCTAGATAGTCCAAGTGCCCTTTAGGGAACCTAGATAGTCCAAGGGCCCGCTAGTAAACCTACATAGTCCATGGGCCCGCTAGTTAACCTACATATTCTAAGTGCCCGTTGGCTAACCTAGATAGTCCAAGGGCCTGCTAGGTAACCTACATAGTTCAAGTGCCCGCTAGGTAACCTTTATAGTCCAAGTGCCCGCTAGGTAACCTAGATAGTCCAAGGGCCCGCTAGTTAACCTACCTAGTCCAAGGGCTCACTTGTTCACTTTGATAGTCCAAGTGCCCGCTAGTTAATCTAGATCTTCCAAGTGCCCGCTAGTTAACCTAGATTGTCCAAGTGCCCGCTAGTTAACCTACATAGTCCAAGGGCCCACTAGTTAACCTAGATAGTCCAAGTGTCCTCTAGTTAACCTACATAGTCCAAGTGCCCGCTAGTTAACCTATATACCAAGTGCCCACTACGTATCCTAGATATTCCAAGGGAACGCTAGTTAACCTATATCGTCCAAGTGCCCACTAGCCTACCTAGATAGTCCAAGTGCCCGCTAAGGAACCTGCATAGTCCAAGTGCACACTAGTTATCCTAGATAGTCCAAGTGCCCGCTAGTTAACCTAGATAGTCCAAGTGCCTGCTAGGTAACCTACATAGAGCAAATGTCCGCTAGTTAACCTACATATTCCAAGTGCCCGCTAGTTAACATAGCTAGTCCAAGTGCCCGCTAGGGAACGTACATAGTCCAAGTGCCCGCTAGGTAACCTAGATACTGCAAGTGCCCGCTAGTTAACCTAGATAGTTCAAGTACCCGCTAGGTAACCTAGATCATCCAAGGGCCCCCTAGTTAGCCTACACAGTCCAAGTGCCCGCTAGGCAATCTAGATAGTCCAAGTGCCCGTTCGTTAACGTAGATTGTCCAAGTGCCCTTTAGGGAACCTAGATAGTCGAAGGGCCCGCTAGTAAACCTTCATAGTCCATGCGCCCGCTACTTAACCTTCATAGTGCAAGTGTCCGCTACTTTACCTACATATTCCAAGTGCCCGCTAGTTAACCTACATAATCTAAGGGCCCGTTGGCTAACCTATAAAATCCAAGGGCCCGCTAGTTGACCTACATAGTCCAAGTGCCCCCTAGTTAACCTAGATAGTCCAAGTGCCTGCTAGGTAACCTATATAGTGCAAGTGTCCGCTAGTTAACCTACATATTCCAAGTGCCCGTTAGTTAACATAGATAGTCCAAGTGCCCACTAGGGGACGTACTTAGTCCAAGTGCCCGTTAGCTAACCTAGATAGTCCAAGTGTCCTCTAGTTAATCTACATAGTCCAAGTGCCCGCTAGTTAACCTATATACCAAGTGCCCGCTACGTAACCTAGATAGTCCAAGGGCACGCTAGTTAACCTACATATTCCAAGTGCCCGCTAGGCAACCTAGATAGTTCAAGTGCCCGCTAGTTAACCTAGATAGTCCAAGTGCCTGCTAGGTAACCTACATAGTGCAAGTGTCCACTAGTTAACCTACATATTCCAAGTGCCCGCTAGTTAACATAGATAGTCCAAGTGCCCTCTAGGGAACGTACATAGTCCAAGTGCCCGCTAGGTAACCTAGATAGTGCAAGTGCCCGCTAGTTAACCTAGATAGTTGAATTACTCGCTAGGTAACCTAGATCGTCCAAGGGCCCCCTAGTTAGCCTACATAGTCCAAGTGCCCGCTAGGTAACCTAGATAGTTCAAGTGTCCGTTCGGTAACCTAGATAGTCCAAGTGCCCTTTAGGGAACCTAGATAGTCCAAGGGCCCGCTAGTAAACCTATATAGTCCATGGGCCCGCTAGTTAACCTACATAGTGCAAGTGTCCGCTAGTTAACCTACATATTCCAAGTGCTCGCTATTTGACCTATATAATCTAAGTGCCAGCTAGGTAACCTAGATAGTACAAGTGCCCGCTAGGGAATCTAGATAGTCCAAGTGCCTGTTAGCTAACCTAGATAGTCCAAGTGGCGGCTAGGTAACCTACATAGTCCAAGTGCCCGTTCGTTAACCTAGATAATCCAAGTACCCGCTAGGTAACCTAGACAGTCCAAGTGCCCGCTAGTTAACCTACATAGTCCAAGTGCCCGATAGTGAACCTACATAATCCAAGTGCCCGCTCGGCAACCTACATACTCCAAGTGCCCATTAGTTAACCTAGATAGTCCAAGTGCCCGCTAGGTAACCTACATAGTCCAAGTTCCCGATGGTAACCTAAATAGTCCAAATGCCCGCTAGGGAAACTACATAGTCCAAGTGCCTGCTAGTTAAACTAGATAGTCCAAGTGCCTGCTAGGTAACCTACATAATCCATGGGCCCGCTAATTAAACTACATAGTGCAAGGGCCCGCTAGTTAACCTAGATCGTGCTAGAGTCCGCAAGTTAGCCTATATACCAAGTGCCCGCTACGTAACCTAGATAGTCCAAGGGCACGCTAGTTAACCTACATAGTGCAAGTGCCCGCTAGGCAACCTAGATAGTCCAAGTGCCCGCTAAGGAACCTACATAGTCCAGGTGCACGCTAGTTAACCTATATAGTCCAAGTGCCCGCTAGTTAACCTAGATAGTCCAAGTGCCTGCTAGGTAACCTACATAGTGCAAGTGTCCGCTAGTTAACCTACATAGTCCAAGTGCCCGCTAGTTAACCTAGATAGTTCAAGTACCCGCTAGGTAACCTAGATAATCCAAGTGCCTTTTCGGTAACCTAGATAATCCAAGTGCCCTTTAGGGAACCTAGATAGTCGAAGGGCCCGCAAGTAAACTTACATAGTCCAAGGGCTCGCTAGTTAACCTACATATTCCAAGTGCCCGCTAGTTAACCTACATAATCTAAGTGCCAGCTAGGTATCCTAGATAGTACAAGTGCCCTCTAGGTAACCTAGATAGTCTAAGTGCCCGTTAGTTAACCTAGATAGTCCAAGTGCCCACTAGGGGACGTACTTAGTCCATGTGCCCATTAGCTAACCTAGATAGTCCAAGTGCCCGCTAGTTAACATTGATCATCCAAGTGCCCGCTAGTTAACCTAGATAGTCCAAGTGCCCTCTAGTTAACCTAGATCGTCCAAGTGCCCGCATGTTAACCTACATAGTCCAAAGGCACGCTAGTTAACCTACATAGTCCAAGGTCCGCTAGTTAACCTAGATAGTCCAAGTGCTCGCTAGTTAACCTACATAGTACAAGAGCACAGTAGTTGACCTAGATGGTCCAAGTGCCCGCTATCTGACCTAGATAGTCCAAGTGCCCGCTAGGTAACCTAAGTAGTTCAAATATCCGATAGGGATCCTACATAGTCCAAGTGCCCGCTAGGTAACCTACATTGTCCAAGTGCCAGTTCCTTAACCTAGATAGTGCAAGTGCCCCCTGGGTAACCTAGACTGTCCAAGTGCCCGCTAGGTTACCTACATAGTCCAAGTGCCCGTTCGTTAACCTAGATAGTCCTAGTGCCCGCTAGGAAACCTACATAGTCCAAGGGCCCGCTAGGTAACTTAGAGTCCAAGTGCTCGCTAGTTAACCTACATAGTCCAAGTGCCCGCTATGTAACCTAGATAGTCAAAGTGCCCGTTAGGTAACCTAGATAGTCCAAGTGCCCGCTAGGTAACTTACTTTGTCCAAGTTCCCGCTAGGTAACCTAGATAGTCCAAGTGCCCGTTACCTAACCTAGATAGTCCAAGTGCCAGTTAGGCAACCTACATAGTCCAAGAGCCCGTTCGTTAACCTAGAAGTCCAAGTGCCCGCTAGGTAACCTAGACAGTCCAAGTGCCCGCTAGGTTACCTGCATATTCCAAGTGCCCATTCGTTAACCTAGATAGTCCAAGTGCCCACTAGGTAACCTACACAGTCCAAGTGCCCGCTAGGTAACCTATATAGTCCAAGTGCCCGCTAGGTAACCTAGATAGTCCAAGTGCCCTTTAGGGAACCTAGATAGTCCAAGTGCCCTTTAGGGAACCTAGATAGTCCAAGGGCCCGCTAGTAAACCTACATAGTCCATGGGCCCGCTAGTTAACCTACATATTCCAAGTGCCCGCTAGTTAACCTACATAATCTAAGTGCCCGTTGGCTAACCTAGATAGTCCAAGGGCCTGCTAGTTGACCTACATAGTCAAAGTGCCAGCTAGGTAACCTAGGTAGTACAAGTGCCCGCTAGGGAGCATAGATAGTCCAAGTGCCTGTTAGCTAACCTAGATAGTCCAAGTGGCGTCTAGGAAACCTACATAGTCCAAGTGCCTGTTCGTTAACCTAGATAATCCAAGTGCCCATTCGTTAACCGAGATAATCCAAGTGCCCACTAGGTAACCTAGACATTCCAAGTGCCCGCTAGTTAACCTACAACGTCCAAGTGCCCTATAGGGAACCTACGTAATCCAAGTGCCCGCTAGGCTACCTACATAGTCCAAGTGCCCTTTAGTTAACCTAGAGAGTCAAATTGCCTGCTAGGTAACCTAGATAGTCCAAGTGCCCGCTAGGTAACCTAAATAGTCCAAATGCCTTCTAGGGAAAATACATAGTCCAAGTGCACGCTAGTTAACCTATATAGTCCAAGTGCCCGCTAGTTAACCTAGATATTCCAAGTGCCTGCTAGTTAACCTACATAGTCCAAGTGCCCGCTAGTTTACCTAGATAGTTCAAGTACCTGCTAGGTAACCTAGATAGTCCAAGGGCCCCCTAGTTAGCCTACATAGTCCAAGGGCCCGCTATGTAACCTAGATAGTCCAAGTGCCCGCTAGGTAACTTACATTGTCCAAGTCCCCGCTAGGTAAACTAGATAGTCCAAGTGCCCGTTACCTAACCTAGATAGTCCAAGTGCCCGCTAGGTAACCTAGACAGTCCAAGTGCCCGCTAGGTTACCTGCTTATTCCAAGTGCCCATTCGTTAACCTAGATAGTCCAAGTGCCCACTAGGTAACCTACATAGTTCAAGTGCCCGCTAGGTAACCTTTATAGTCCAAGTGCCCGCTAGGTAACCTAGATAGTCCAAGGGCCCGCTAGTTAACCTACCCAGTCCAAGGGCTCACTTGTTCACTTTGATAGTCCAAGTGCCCGCTAGTTAACCTAGATCTTCCAAGTGCCCGCTAGTTAACCTAGATTGTCCAAGTGACCGCTAGTTAACCTACATAGTCCAAGGGCCCACTAGTTAACCTAGATAGTCCAAGTGTCCTCTAGTTAACCTACATAGTCCAAGTGCCCGCTAGGTAACCTAGAGTCCAAGTGCTCGCTAGTTAACCTACATAGTCCAAGTGCCCGCTATGTAACCTAGATAGTCAAAGTGCCCGTTAGGTAACCTAGATAGTCCAAGTGCCCGCTAGGTAACTTACATTGTCCAAGTTCCCGCTAGGTAACCTAGATAGTCCAAGTGCCAGCTAGGCAACCTACATAGTCCAAGAGCCCGTTCCTTAACCTAGAAGTCCAAGTGCCCGCTAGGTAACCTAGACAGTCCAAGTGCCCGCTAGGTTACCTGCATATTCCAAGTGCCCATTCGTTAACCTAGATAGTCCAAGTGCCCACTAGGTAACCTACACAGTCCAAGTGCCCGCTAGGTAACCTATATAGTCCAAGTGCCCGCTAGGTAACCTAGATAGTCCAAGTGCCCTTTAGGGAACCTAGATAGTCCATGTGCCCTTTAGGGAACCTAGATAGTCCAAGGGCCCGCTAGTAAACCTACATAGTCCATGGGCCCGCTAGTTAACCTACATATTCCAAGTGCCCGCTAGTTAACCTACATATTCTAAGTGCCCGTTGGCTAACCTAGATAGTCCAAGGGCCTGCTAGGTAACCTACATAGTTCAAGTGCCCGCTAGGTAACCTTTATAGTCCAAGTGCCCGCTAGGTAACCTAGATAGTCCAAGGGCCCGCTAGTTAACCTACCTAGTCCAAGGGCTCACTTGTTCACTTTGATAGTCCAAGTGCCCGCTAGTTAACCTAGATCTTCCAAGTGCCCGCTAGTTAACCTAGATTGTCCAAGTGCCCGCTAGTTAACCTACATAGTCCCAGGGCCCACTAGTTAACCTAGATAGTCCAAGTGTCCTCTAGTTAACCTACATAGTCCAAGTGCCCGCTAGTTAACCTATATACCAAGGGCCCACTACGTATCCTAGATATTCCAAGGGTATGCTAGTTAACCTATATCGTCCAAGTGCCCGCTAGCCTACCTAGATAGTCCAAGTGCCCGCTAAGGAACCTACATAGTCCAAGTGCACACTAGTTATCCTAGATAGTCCAAGTGCCCGCTAGTTAACCTAGATAGTCCAAGTGCCCGCTAGGGAACGTACATAGTCCAAGTGCCCGCTAGGTAACCTAGATACTGCAAGTGCCCGCTAGTTAACCTAGATAGTTCAAGTACCCGCTAGGTAAGCTAGATCGTCCAAGGGCCCCCTAGTTAGCCTACATAGTCCAAGTGCCCGCTAGGCAATCTAGATAGTCCAAGTGCCCGTTCGTTAACCTAGATAGTCCAAGTGCCCTTTAGGGAACCTAGATAGTCGAAGGGCCCGCTAGTAAACCTACATAGTCCATGCGCCCGCTAGTTAACCTTCATAGTGCAAGTGTCCGCTACTTTACCTACATATTCCAAGTGCCCGCTAGTTAACCTACATAATCTAAGGGCCCGTTGGCTAACCTATAAAATCCAAGGGCCCGCTACTTGACCTACATAGTCCATGTGCCCCCTAGTTAACCTAGATAGTCCAAGTGCCTGCTAGGTAACCTATATAGTGCAAGTGTCCGCCAGTTAACCTACATATTCCAAGTGCCTGCTAGTTGACATAGATAGTCCAAGTGCCCACTAGGGGACGTACTTAGTCCAAGTGCCCGTTAGCTAACCTAGATAGTCCAAGTGTCCTCTAGTTAATCTACATAGTCCAAGTGCCCGCTAGTTAACCTATATACCAAGTGCCCGCTACGTAACCTAGATAGTCCAAGGGCACGCTAGTTAACCTACATATTCCAAGTGCCCGCCAGGCAACCTAGATAGTCCACGTGCCCGCTAGTTAACCTAGATAGTCCAAGTGCCTGCTAGGTAACCTACATAGTGCAAGTGTCCACTAGTTAACCTACATATTCCAAGTGCCCGCTAGTTAACATAGATAGTCCAAGTGCCCGCTAGGGAACGTACATAGTCCAAGTGCCCGCTAGGTAACCTAGATAGTGCAAGTGCCCGCTAGTTAACCTAGATAGTTGAATTACCCGCTAGGTAACCTAGATCGTCCAAGGGCCCCCTAGTTAGCCTACATAGTCCAAGTGTCCGCTAGGTAACCTAGATAGTCCAAGTGCCCGTTCGGTAACCTAGATAGTCCAAGTGCCCTTTAGGGAACCTAGATAGTCCAAGGGCCCGCTAGTAAACCTATATAGTCCATGGGCCCGCTAGTTAACCTACATAGTGCAAGTGTCCGCTAGTTAACCTACATATTCCAAGTGCCCGCTATTTAACCTATATAATCTAAGTGCCAGCTAGGTAACCTAGATAGTACAAGTGCCCGCTAGGGAATCTAGATAGTCCTAGTGCCTGTTAGCTAACCTAGATAGTCCAAGTGGCGGCTAGGTAACCTACATAGTCCAAGTGCCCGTTCGTTAACCTAGATAATCCAAGTACCCGCTAGGTAACCTAGACAGTCCAAGTGCCCGCTAGTTAACCTACATAGTCCAAGTGCCCGATAGTGAACCTACATAATGCAAGTGCCCGCTCGGCAACCTACATACTCCAAGTGCCCATTAGTTAACCTAGATAGTCAAAGTGCCTGCTAGGTAACCTAGATAGTCCAAGTGCCCGCTAGGTAACCTACATAGTTGAAGTTCCCGATGGTAACCTAAATAGTCCAAATGCCCGCTAGGGAAACTACATAGTCCAAGTGCCTGCTAGTTAAACTAGATAGTCCAAGTGCCTGCTAGGTAACCTACATAATCCATGGGCCCGCTAATTAAACTACATAGTGCAAGGGCCCGCTAGTTAACCTAGATCGTGCAAGTGTCCGCTAGTTAGCCTATATACCAAGTGCCCGCTAAGTAACCTAGATAGTCCAAGGGCACGCTTGTTAACCTACATAGTGCAAGTGCCCGCTAGGCAACCTAGATCGTCCAAGTGCCCGCTAAGGAACCTACATAGTCCAGGTGCACACTAGTTAACCTATATAGTCCAAGTGCCCGCTAGTTAACCTAGATAGTCCAAGTGCCTGCTAGGTAACCTACATAGTGCAAGTGTTCGCTAGTTAACCTACATAGTCCAAGTGCCCGCTAGTTAACCTAGATAGTTCAAGTACCCGCTAGGTAACCTAGATAATCCAAGTGCCTTTTCGGTAACCTAGATAGTCCAAGTGCCCTTTAGGGAACCTTGATAGTCGAAGGGCCCGCAAGTAAACCTACATAGTCCAAGGGCTCACAGGTAACCTACATAATCTAAGTGCCAGCTAGGTATCCTAGATAGTACAAGTGCCCGCTAGGTAACCTAGATAGTCTAAGTGCCCGTTAGTTAACCTAGATAGTCCAAGTGCCCGTTAGGGGACGTACTTAGTCCATGTGCCCATTAGCTAACCTAGATAGTCCAAGTGCCCGCTAGTTAACATTGATCATCCAAGTGTCCGCTAGTTAACCTAGATAGTCCAAGTGCCCTCTAGTTAACCTAGATCGTCCAAGTGCCCGCAAGTTAACCTACATAGTCCAAAGGCACGCTAGTTAACCTACATAGTCCAAGGTCCGCTAGTTAACCTAGATAGTCCAGTGCTCGCTAGTTAACCTACATAGTATAAGGGCCCAGTAGGTGACCTAGATGGTCCAAGTGCCCGCTATCTGACCTAGATAGTCCAAGTGCCCGCTAGGTAACCTAAGTAGTTCAAATATCCGATAGTGATCCTACATAGTCCAAGTGCCCGCTAGGTAACCTACATTGTCCAAGTGCCAGTTCCTTAACCTAGATAGTGCAAGTGCCCCCTGGGTAACCTAGACTGTCCAAGTGCCCGCTAGGTTACCTACATAGTCCAAGTGCCCGTTCGTTAACCTAGATAATCCTAGTGCCCGCTAGGAAACCTACATAGTCCAAGACCCGCTAGGTAACCTAGATAGTCCAAGTGCCCGCTAGGTAACCTAGAGTCCAAGTGCTCGCAAGTTAACCTACATAGTCCAAGTGCCCGCTATGTAACCTAGATAGTCAAAGTGCCCGTTAGGTAACCTAGATAGTCCAAGTGCCCGCTAGGTAACTTACATTGTCCAAGTTCCCGCTAGGTAACCTAGATAGTCCAAGTGCCCGTTGCCTAACCTAGATAGTCCAAGTGCCAGCTAGGCAATCTACTTAGTCCAAGAGCCCGTTCGTTAACCTAGAAGTCCAAGTGCCCGCTAGGTAACCTAGACAGTCCAAGTGCCCGCTAGGTTACCTGCATATTCCAAGTGCCCATTCGTTAACCTAGATAGTCCAAGTGCCCACTAGGTAACCTACACAGTCCAAGTGCCCGCTAGGTAACCTAGATAGTCCAAGTGCCCTTTAGGGAACCTAGATAGTCCAAGTGCCCTTTAGGGAACCTAGATAGTCCAAGGGCCCGCTAGTAAACCTACATAGTCCATGGGCCCGCTAGTTAACCTACATATTCCAAGTGCCCGCTAGTTAACCTACATAATCTAAGTGCCCGTTGGCTAACCTAGATAGTCCAAGGGCCTGCTAGTTGACCTACATAGTCAAAGTGCCAGCTAGGTAACCTAGGTAGTACAAGTGCCCGCTAGGGAGCCTAGATAGTCCAAGTGCCTGTTAGCTAACCTAGATAGTCCAAGTGGCGGCTAGGAAACCTACATAGTCCAAGTGCCTGTTCGTTAACCTAGATAATCCAAGTGCCCATTCGTTAACCGAGATAATCCAAGTGCCCACTAGGTAACCTAGACAGTCCAAGTGCCCGCTATTTAACCTACAACGTCCAAGTGCCCTATAGGGAACCTACGTAATCCAAGTGCCCGCTAGGCTACCTACATAGTCCAAGTGCCCGTTAGTTAACCTAGAGAGTCAAATTGCCTGCTAGGTAACCTAGATAGTCCAAGTGCCCGCTAGGTAACCTAAATAGTCCAAATGCCTTCTAGGGAAACTACATAGTCCAAGTGCCCGCTAGTTAACCTAGATTGTCCAAGTGCCTGCTAGTAAACCTACATAAACCATGGGCCCGCTAGTTAACCTACATAGTGCAAGGGCCCGCTAGTTAACCTAGATCGTGCAAGTGTACGCTAGTTAGCATATATTGTCCAAGTGCCCGCCCTTTAACCTACATACCAAGTGCCCGCAACGTAACCTATATATTCCAAGGGCACGCTAGTTAACCTACATAGTGCAAGTGCCCGCTAGGCAACCTAGATAGTCCAAGTGCCCAATAAGGAACCTACATAGTCAAAGTGCACGCTAGTTAACTTATATAGTCCAAGTGCCCGCTAGTTAACCTAGATATTCCAAGTTCCTGCTAGGTAACCTACATAGTGCAAGTGTCCGCTAGTTAACCTACATAGTCCAAGTGCCCGCTAGTTTACCTAGATAGTTCAAGTACCTGCTAGGTAACCTAGATAGTCCAAGGGCCCCCTAGTTAGCCTACATAGCCAAGGGCCCGCTATGTAACCTAGATAGTCCAAGTGCCCGCTAGGTAACTTACATTGTCCAGGTAACCTAGATAGTCCAAGTGCCCGTTACCTATCCTAGATAGTCCAAGTGCCCGCTAGGAAACCTACATAGTCCAAGAGCCCGTTCGTTAACCTACAAGTCCAAGTGCCCGCTAGGTAACCTAGACAGTTCAAGTGCCCGCTAGGTTACCTGCATATTCCAAGTGCCCATTCGTTAACCTAGATAGTCCAAGTGCCCACTAGGTTACCTACATAGTTCAAGTGCCCGCTATGTAACCTTTATAGTCCAAGTGCCCGCTAGGTAACCTAGATAGTCCAAGGGCCCGCTAGTTAACCTACCTAGTCCAAGGGCTCACTTGTTCACTTTGATAGTCCAAGTGCCCGCTAGTTAACCTAGATCTTCCAAGTGCCCGGTAGTTAACCTAGATTGTCCAAGTGCCCGCTAGTTAACCTACATAGTCCAAGGGCCCACTAGTTAACCTAGATAGTCCAAGTGTTCTCTAGTTAACCTACATAGTCCAAGTGCCCGCTAGTTAACCTATATACCAAGTGCCCGCTACTTAACCTAGATATTCCAAGGGTACGCTAGTTAACCTATATCGTCCAAGTGCCCGCTAGCCTACCTAGATAATCCAAGTGCCCGCTAAGGAACCTACATAGTCCAAGTGCACACTAGTTATCCTAGATAGTCCAAGTGCCCGCTAGTTAACCTAGATAGTCCAAGTGCCTGCTAGGTAACCTACATAGTGCAAATGTCCGCTAGTTAACCTAGATAGTCCAAGTGCCCGCTAGGTAACTTACATTGTCCAAGTTCCCGCTAGGTAACCTAGATAGTCCAAGTGCCCGTTACCTAACCTAGATAGTCCAAGTGCCAGTTAGGCAACCTACATAGTCCAAGAGCCCGTTCGTTAACCTAGAAGTCCAAGTGCCCGCTAGGTAACCTAGACAGTCCAAGTGCCCGCTAGGTTACCTGCATATTCCAAGTGCCCATTCGTTAACCTAGATAGTCCAAGTGCCCACTAGGTAACCTACACAGTCCAAGTGCCCGCTAGGTAACCTATATAGTCCAAGTGCCCGCTAGGTAACCTAGATAGTCCAAGTGCCCTTTAGGGAACCTAGATAGTCCAAGTGCCCTTTAGGGAACCTAGATAGTCCAAGGGCCCGCTAGTAAACCTACATAGTCCATGGGCCCGCTAGTTAACCTACATATTCCAAGTGCCCGCTAGTTAACCTACATAATCTAAGTGCCCGTTGGCTAACCTAGATAGTCCAAGGGCCTGCTAGTTGACCTACATAGTCAAAGTGCCAGCTAGGTAACCTAGGTAGTACAAGTGCCCGCTAGGGAGCCTAGATAGTCCAAGTGCCTGTTAGCTAACCTAGATAGTCCAAGTGGCGGCTAGGAAACCTACATAGTCCAAGTGCCTGTTCGTTAACCTAGATAATCCAAGTGCCCATTCGTTGACCGAGATAATCCAAGTGCCCACTAGGTAACCTAGACAGTCCAAGTGCCCGCTAGTTAACCTACAACGTCCAAGTGCCCTATAGGGAACCTACGTAATCCAAGTGCTCGCTAGGCTACCTACATAGTCCAAGTGCCCGTTAGTTAACCTAGAGAGTCAAATTGCCTGCTAGGTAACCTAGATAGTCCAAGTGCCCGCTAGGTAACCTAAATAGTCCAAATGCCTTCTAGGGAAACTACATAGTCCAAGTGCCCGCTAGTTAACCTAGATTGTCCAAGTGCCTGCTAGTAAACCTACATAATCCATGGGCCCGCTAGTTAACCTACATAGTGCAAGGGCCCGCTAGTTAACCTAGATCGTGCAAGTGTACGCTAGTTAGCCTATATAGTCCAAGTGCCCGCTCTTTAACCTATATACCAAGTGCCCGCTACGTAACCTAGATATTCCAAGGGCACGCTAGTTAACCTACATAGTGCAAGTGCCCGCTAGGCAACCTAGATAGTCCAAGTGCCCGCTAAGGAACCTACATAGTCCAAGTGCACGCTAGTTAACCTATATAGTCCAAGTGCCCGCTAGTTAACCTAGATATTCCAAGTGCCTGCTAGTTAACCTACATAGTCCAAGTGCCCGCTAGTTTACCTAGATAGTTCAAGTACCTGCTAGGTAACCTAGATAGTCCAAGGGCCCCCTAGTTAGCCTACATAGTCCAATGGCCCCCTATGTAACCTAGATAGTCCAAGTGCCCGCTAGGTAACTTACATTGTCCAAGTTCCCGCTAGGTAAACTAGATAGTCCAAGTGCCCGTTACCTAACCTAGATAGTCCAAGTGCCCGCTAGGTAACCTAGACAGTCCAAGTGCCCGCTAGGTTACCTGCATATTCCAAGTGCCCATTCGTTAACCTAGATAGTCCAAGTGCCCACTAGGTAACCTACATAGTTCAAGTGCCCGCTAGGTAACCTTTATAGTCCAAGTGCCCGCTAGGTAACCTAGATAGTCCAAGGGCCCGCTAGTTAACCTACCCAGTCCAAGGGCTCACTTGTTCACTTTGATAGTCCAAGTGCCCGCTAGTTAACCTAGATCTTCCAAGTGCCCGCTAGTTAACCTAGATTGTCCAAGTGCCCGCTAGTTAACCTACATAGTCCAAGGGCCCACTAGTTAACCTAGATAGTCCAAGTGGCCTCTAGTTAACCTACATAGTCCAAGTGCCCGCTAGGTAACCTAGAGTCCAAGTGCTCGGTAGTTAACCTACATAGTTCAAGTGCCCGCTATGTAACCTAGATATTCAAAGTGCCCGTTAGGTAACTTACATTGTCCAAGTTCCCGCTAGGTAACTTACATTGTCCAAGTTCCCGCTAGGTAACCTAGATAGTCCAAGTGCCAGCTAGGCAACCTACATAGTCCAAGAGCCCGTTCCTTAACCTAGAAGTCCAAGTGCCCGCTAGGTAACCTAGATAGTCCAAGTGCCCACTAGGTAACCTACACAGTCCAAGTGCCCGCTAGGTAACCTATATAGTCCAAGTGCCCGCTAGGTAACCTAGATAGTCCAAGTGCCCTTAGGGAACCTAGATAGTCCATGTGCCCTTTATGGAACCTAGATAGTCCAAGGGCCCGCTGGTAAACCTACATAGTCCATGGGCCCGCTAGTTAACCTACATATTCCAAGTGCCCGCTAGTTAACCTACATATTCTAAGTGCCCGTTGGCTAACCTAGATAGTCCAAGGGCCTGCTAGGAAACCTACATAGTTCAAGTGCCCGCTAGGTAACCTTTATAGTCCAAGTGCTCGCTAGGTAACCTAGATAGTCCAAGGGCCCGCTAGTTAACCTACCTAGTCCAAGGGCTCACTTGTTCACTTTGATAGTCCAAGTGCCCGCTAGTTAACCTAGATCTTCCAAGTGCCCGCTAGTTAACCTAGATTGTCCAAGTGCCCGCTAGTTAACCTACATAGTCCAAGGGCCCACTAGTTAACCTAGATAGTCCAAGTGTCCTCTAGTTAACCTACATAGTCCAAGTGCCCGCTAGTTAACCTATATACCAAGGGCCCACTACGTATCCTAGATATTCCAAGGGTACGCTAGTTAACCTATATCGTCCAAGTGCCCGCTAGGTAACTTACATTGTCCAAGTTCCCGCTAGGTAACCTAGATAGTCCAAGTGCCCGTTGCCTAACCTAGATAGTCCAAGTGCCAGCTAGGCAACCTACTTAGTCCAAGAGCCCGTTCGTTAACCTAGAAGTCCAAGTGCCCGCTAGGTAACCTAGACAGTCCAAGTGCCCGCTAGGTTACCTGCATATTCCAAGTGCCCATTCGTTAACCTAGACAGTCCAAGTGCCCACTAGGTAACCTACACAGTCCAAGTGCCCGCTAGGTAACCTATATAGTCCAAGTGCCCGCTAGGTAACCTAGATAGTCCAAGTGCCCTTTAGGGAACCTAGATAGTCCAAGTGCCCTTTAGGGAACCTAGATAGTCCAAGGGCCCGCTAGTAAACCTACATAGTCCATGGGCCCGATAGTTAACCTACATATTCCAAGTGCCCGCTAGTTAACCTACATAATCTAAGTGCCCGTTGGCTAACCTAGATAGTCCAAGGGCCTGCTAGTTGACCTACATAGTCAAAGTGCCAGCTAGGTAACCTAGGTAGTACAAGTGCCCGCTAGGGAGCCTAGATAGTCCAAGTGCCTGTTAGCTAACCTAGATAGTCCAAGTGGCGGCTAGGAAACCTACATAGTCCAAGTGCCTGTTCGTTAACCTAGATAATCCAAGTGCCCATTCGTTATCCGAGATAATCCAAGTGCCCACTAGGTAACCTAGACAGTCCAAGTGCCCGCTAGTTAACCTACAACGTCCAAGTGCCCTATAGGGAACCTACGTAATCCAAGTGCCCGCTAGGCTACCTACATAGTCCAAGTGCCCGTTAGTTAACCTAGAGAGTCAAATTGCCTGCTAGGTAACCTAGATAGTCCAAGTGCCCGCTAGGTAACCTAAATAGTCCAAATGCCTTCTAGGGAAACTACATAGTCCAAGTGCCCGCTAGTTAACCTAGATTGTCCAAGTGCCTGCTAGTAAACCAACATAAACCATGGGCCCGCTAGTTAACCTACATAGTGCAAGGGCCCGCTAGTTAACCTAGATCGTGCAAGTGTACGCTAGTTAGCATATATAGTCCAAGTGCCCGCTCTTTAACCTACATACCAAGTGCCCGCAACGTAACCTAGATATTCCAAGGGCACGCTAGTTAACCTACATAGTGCAAGTGCCCGCTAGGCAACCTAGATAGTCCAAGTGCCCAATAAGGAACCTACATAGTCCAAGTGCACGCTAGTTAACTTATATAGTCCAAGTGCCCGCTAGTTAACCTAGATATTCCAAGTGCCTGCTAGGTAACCTACATAGTGCAAGTGTCCGCTAGTTAACCTACATAGTCCAAGTGCCCGCTAGTTTACCTAGATAGTTCAAGTACCTGCTAGGTAACCTAGATAGTCCAAGGGCCCCCTAGTTAGCCTACATAGCCAAGGGCCCGCTATGTAACCTAGATAGTCCAAGTGCCCGCTAGGTAACTTACATTGTCCAGGTAACCTAGATAGTCCAAGTGCCCGTTACCTAAACTAGATAGTCCAAGTGCCCGCTAGGAAACCTACATAGTCCAAGAGCCCGTTCGTTAACCTACAAGTCCAAGTGCCCGCTAGGTAACCTAGACAGTTCAAGTGCCCGCTAGGTTACCTGCATATTCCAAGTGCCCATTCGTTAACCTAGATAGTCCAAGTGCCCACTAGGTAACCTACATAGTTCAAGTGCCCGCTAGGTAACCTTTATAGTCCAAGTGCCCGCTAGGTAACCTAGATAGTCCAAGGGCCCGCTAGTTAACCTACCTAGTCCAAGGGCTCACTTGTTCACTTTGATAGTCCAAGTGCCCGCTAGTTAACCTAGATCTTCCAAGTACCCGCTAGTTAACCTAGATTGTCCAAGTGCCCGCTAGTTAACCTACATAGTCCAAGGGCCCACTAGTTAACCTAGATAGTCCAAGTGTTCTCTAGTTAACCTACATAGTCCAAGTGCCCGCTAGTTAACCTATATACCAAGTGCCCGCTACTTAACCTAGATATTCCAAGGGTACGCTAGTTAACCTATATCGTCCAAGTGCCCGCTAGCCTACCTAGATAGTCCAAGTGCCCGCTAAGGAACCTACATAGTCCAAGTGCACACTAGTTATCCTAGATAGTCCAAGTGCCCGCTAGTTAACCTAGATAGTCCAAGTGCCTGCTAGGTAACCTACATAGTGCAAATGCCGCTAGTTAACCTAGATAGTCCAAGTGCCCGCTAGGTAACTTACATTGTCCAAGTTCCCGCTAGGTAACTTAGATAGTCCAAGTGCCCGTTACCTAACCTAGATAGTCCAAGTGCCAGTTAGGCAACCTACATAGTCCAAGAGCCCGTTCGTTAACCTAGAAGTCCAAGTGCCCGCTAGGTAACCTAGACAGTCCAAGTGCCCGCTAGGTTACCTGCATATTCCAAGTGCCCATTCGTTAACCTAGATAGTCCAAGTGCCCACTAGGTAACCTACACAGTCCAAGTGCCCTCTAGGTAACCTATATAGTCCAAGTGCCCGCTAGGTAACCTAGATAGTCCAAGTGCCCTTTAGGGAACCTAGATAGTCCAAGGGCCCGCTAGTAAACCTACATAGTCCATGGGCCCGCTAGTTAACCTACATATTCCAAGTGCCCGCTAGTTAACCTACATAATCTAAGTGCCCGTTGGCTAACCTAGATAGTCCAAGGGCCTGCTAGTTGACCTACATAGTCAAAGTGCCAGCTAGGTAACCTAGGTAGTACAAGTGCCCGCTAGGGAGCCTAGATAGTCCAAGTGCCTGTTAGCTAACCTAGATAGTCCAAGTGGCGGCTAGGAAACCTACATAGTCCAAGTGCCTGTTCGTTAACCTAGATAATCCAAGTGCCCATTCGTTGACCGAGATAATCCAAGTGCCCACTAGGTAACCTAGACAGTCCAAGTGCCCGCTAGTTAACCTACAACGTCCAAGTGCCCTATAGGGAACCTACGTAATCCAAGTGCCCGCTAGGCTACCTACATAGTCCAAGTGCCCGTTAGTTAACCTAGAGAGTCAAAAGGCCTGCTAGGTAACCTAGATAGTCCAAGTGCCCGCTAGGTAACCTAAATAGTCCAAATGCCTTCTAGGGAAACTACATAGTCCAAGTGCCCGCTAGTTAACCTAGATTGTCCAAGTGCCTGCTAGTAAACCTACATAATCCATGGGCCCGCTAGTTAACCTACATAGTGCAAGGGCCCGCTAGTTAACCTAGATCGTGCAAGTGTCCGCTAGTTTACCTAGATAGTTCAAGTACCTGCTAGGTAACCTAGATAGTCCAAGGGCCCCCTAGTTAGCCTACATAGCCAAGGGCCCGCTATGTAACCTAGATAGTCCAAGTGCCCGCTAGGTAACTTACATTGTCCAGGTAACCTAGATAGTCCAAGTGCCCGTTACCTAACCTAGATAGTCCATGTGCCCGCTAGGAAACCTACATAGTCCAAGAGCCCGTTCGTTAACCTACAAGTCCAAGTGCCCGCTAGGTAACCTAGACAGTTCAAGTGCCCGCTAGGTTACCTGCATATTCCAAGTGCCCATTCGTTAACCTAGATAGTCCATGTGCCCACTAGGTAACCTACATAGTTCAAGTGCCCGCTAGGTAACCTAGATAGTCCAAGGGCCCGCTAGTTAACCTACCTAGTCCAAGGGCTCACTTGTTCACTTTGATAGTCCAAGTGCCCGCTAGTTAACCTAGATCTTCCAAGTGCCCGCTAGTTAACCTAGATTGTCCAAGTGCCCGCTAGTTAACCTACATAGTCCAAGGGCCCACTAGTTAACCTAGATAGTCCAAGTGTTCTCTAGTTAACCTACATAGTCCAAGTGCCCGCTAGTTAACCTATATACCAAGTGCCCGCTACTTAACCTAGATATTCCAAGGGTACGCTAGTTAACCTATATCGTCCAAGTGCCCGCTAGCCTACCTAGATAGTCCAAGTGCCCGCTAAGGAACCTACATAGTCCAAGTGCACACTAGTTATCCTAGACAGTCCAAGTGCCCGCTATTAACCTAGATAGTCCAAGTGCCTGCTAGGTAACCTACATAGTGCAAATGTCCGCTAGTTAACCTAGATAGTCCAAGTGCCCGCTAGGTAACTTACATTGTCCAAGTTCCCGCT